>NC_041406.2:138112820-138412820 GCF_900747795.2 Erpetoichthys calabaricus
GTGGACTCGTATATGCCCTATAACCCGGAAGTGCATCATAATCCCGGGACAGGAAGAAACAATGTGCTTCCGGGGTGAAGAAAAGGACTGTTTACCCTGACCCGGAAGGAATAAGGAATTGTGGACTGTTGGGCAGGAACACCTAAGGGTCAGGGTGTATAAAAGGACTCTGGGAAAGCCCAGACACTGAGCTAAGCTGGGAGGTAGGGCGGCGAAGTGTCTGGGAGAGGAGAAGTGATTATTGTGCACGTGATTATTGTACAATAAAGAAGAATTGTACTATTACCTGGTGTTTGGAGTGGTACCTGAGGGTTCAAGAGGTAGACTCACCCCTCTACTGCTACAATACACATTTATATATATGTCGATTTCTTTGGTATAAGCAGGGTAAATACGTAATAATTTAATAAAAATGTACGGGTACTCACCAATAATAAATGATAAAGATTGAAGATGATGAAGATGTGCAGTACAATGAAGGTATGTAATGAAGATAATGACTGCACAGCAAAGCAGAGGATTTTCAGCTCCTCGGGTGGCTACTGTGGCGTAACTTTTTAGTTCCGGGAGCAAATCCACTAGTTTAACCTTCTCCTGGAGGGTCTTAAACTTTTTCTGGCACTTCGGTTCATTGCCAGAAGCCTTAGAAGGTACAGGACATTTAGGGGACATCTTAGGGCTTTAAGAACAAAACGAAAAACACGACAACACTGAGCGAAACCCTCGAGACAGCTACACGCGGTAAACTGTTACGATGCGGGAATGCTGGGCTGCATCTGCCGGAGATGCGTCACAGAGCAGCAGCCAGTCAGCAGCAAGGAGAAATGAATAACGCTCTCGGATTGGCTACTTCCACCATCCCAAGCTGCCTTTTCCTCTACGGTTGCTTTCTGTTCTCTCTACAGTACATTATTGCCACGCAAAAAGCCATAACCAAATTGCGGAGGATATTTGAGGTTTACGCTAACAATTATTAGTTAGGTTATAAGGAAAAATCCACGAATGACTGAGGCTGCGAACTCTGAACCGCGACTTCGCAGGGGTCGACTGTATTCCTTTAAGGAGAGCAGGACTGTTTAAATTTCTGAAAACGGGGGCAGGTATTAACATCTCCTCTCAGTTATGTTATGTCCAACACACCCCCCCCGGCTGGACCATCGGAGCCTCTCCACACCTTCTACATGGTCATCCACCCCTGGCCACCAAGGAAGACGCACAAGGACGTTGCAGAAATTCCTTGCACATCCTCTACTCGTCTAATTAAATCTTCTTGCTTTGGCTCCTGTTAAAATGCTTTTATGGAGGAAAGAAAAAAAAAACGAAAGAAACTTTGAGCTTTGCAGTTCGGCAAATTCAGAAGCACTTGAGAGAGAAAAGCTCGGAGAACGGCAGGGCAGCCAAATGAGAAGCCCCCAGGGCTCTGAAAGAGCGACATAAAGGGAGAGCTTTTAATTTGTACAACGAGAGGCGAGGAGCTTCTCGAGCAGATGGCCCACAAAGCCCATTGAAATGTCACTAAACCTTCCCATAGAGACGGGGAATCGTCCCACAAGTGGTCTGCATTGCAATGCACTTCCACAAAGGTAATTGGATGCGATTGGCAGAGCTGATTCACTAATTCTCTCTCTCTCTCTTTTTTTTTTTCTTTTCAAAGCCATTTAGTCCAATGTGAGGTCAGGGTGGGGTGGAGCCGATCCCAGCGGCGCTCGGACAAAGGAAGGGGACGAGCCGGGAATGACACGGAACGAGAACGGGTCGAGCTAAGAGTGGAAACTGGACTGAAAGGAGAAAGACTCTCAAGAGCCATCAAGACGGCACCTGATCCAAAAATCTGAAGCTCTCCAGGGGGCACGATGCCACCCACCTGTCATTTACTGAAATGGCCGCACCACCTGCACTTCACAACAGGTTGCCCACCTGAAGATAAGCATGTTTGGGCCCGGCCAGTACACTGGTGGGAGACCATCTTGGAAAAAGCTTCTGTGCTAGTGAGGCCATTGGGGTTGGGGGGGGGGGGGGGGGGGGGGGTTTGGGGTGTTACCCTGTGGTCTAAATGTGGCACCCACCAGCCGACTCTCTGTGCTCATAAGAGATCCCTGGTGTACCCAAATCGCCCAGCATGGCCTGATTTCACCAGTGGACCCTTAACCTGCGATTGCTCTACTAACAGCTGACCCTGCGCTCCTTGTGACCCCCAAAACTCTCTGCAGAGTAAGTTGGAGTATGCGAAACACGACAAATTCCAAATGCAAGAAGTTGTATACGGCAAAGAAAGAATTAAAATCACCGTATTTACACGTGTATAAGTCGGGTCTTGAAACTTGAAAAAATCGATCATAAAATCAAACCCCAACTTATAGATAGATAGATAGATAGATAGATAGATAGATACTTTATTAATCCCAATGGGAAATTCACATTCTTCAGCAGCAGCATACTGATACAATAAATAATATTAAATTAAAGAATGATAATAATACAGGTGAAAAAAACAGACCATAACTATGTATAATGTTAAATATTAACGTTTACCCCCCCTGGTGGAATTAAAGAGTCGCATAGTTTGGGGGAGGAACGATCTCCTCAATCTGTCTGTGGAGCAGGACAGTGACAGCAGTCTGTCGCTGAAGCTGCTCTTCTGTCTGGAGATGACATTATTTAGTGGATGCAGTGGATTCTCCATAATTGATAGGAGCCTGCTGAGCGCCCTTCGCTCTGCCACAGATGTTAAACTGTCCAGCTCCATGCCAACAATAGAGCCTGCCTTCCTCACCAGTTTGTCCAGGCGTGAGAAAGACTTAATTTCAAACCAGCTTCATATTTTCTCCATCGTAGATAAGGGATGCTCTTACGATAAAGGTGAATGAGGGCGTGAGATACAAAAAACACAAATCAGTGCAAATGTCGCTTCAGAAGAGTTTGGGTATTACCGTGTGATCACGTAGGCACAATACATAGAAATAACAAGGCCGTGTGCTCCGTGGTTACTCTCTCAGGTTGGCGCTAACATATCGTAATCTCTTGGACCAACAGTGTGAGTTTTCCACATTCGACTTATATGGCCGACATTAAAAAATACCAGAATTATACATTAAAATCAAACCCCGACTTACTCACGGGAGAACTCAAATGCGAGTATATATGGTAAATGGTCCTCTTCACGCCTTTGGTTAAAATAACATGAAGCTTCAGCGTGGCGCAAGGAGCCGTGTGGCAAAAAAAAAGGCAAAATGACTGCCTGACAGGTGGAAGGGCATGAGAGACGTTAAGTAAGCCCCATCAGTGCAGAAGGTCACTAGGCCTTGTGCTGTGGTAGTCTAAAGTGTGAGGGTCAGACACCGACATTCTACCCTCTCATGTGCCAGCAACAGAAAAAAATATAAGAATAGAGCGCCAGGAAACTCGCGTCTGCGGTCCGGATTGCGACGTCGGGGTGTAGACACACACACAGTTTGTCCCAGCACTGCTTTTATGCAGATGGCAGGGTTTGTAAGTAATCAACACAAGTTGGGACACCTGCAAAAATTGTTCATGTCCATTTTCAAGTCTTCGTTAAGTTTTGCCGCTGCAGGAAAGCTGTAAGTTGTGAAGCCCTTAACTTGTTTTTCAACTTTTTTACTTCACCTCTGGTAATTTACGGCTCGCCTTTGAAACTTTTCAGGTTATTTGCTGGACTTGAACTGCTTTATTTTCAAGTCCAAATCACGTCTAGTGTCCCGACTGCGACTGCAGGAGAACATAAACGTGAATGCGAGTATAAACCAGAAAAAAAAAAAAAAAAAAAAGGAAGAATGGCTGGAAGACAAAGCGCACGGGTGGAAAAATCCAGAAAAATCAATGAGACACTGTATCCAGCAGGGGGCACTAGCTCCCTTGTTGGAATAAGTTCTTTTGTAATTGCGACGTGTTACATAACCCAAAACTATCCATCCATCTATCCATTATCCAATCTGCTATATCTTAACACAGGGTCACAGAGGTCTGCAGGAGCCAATCCCAGCCAACACCGGGCGCAAGGCAGGAAACAAACCCCGGGCAGGGTGCCAGCCCACCGCAGGGCGCACACACACACCAAGCACACACTAGGAACAATTTAGAATCGCCAATGCACCTAACCTGCATGTCTTTGGACTGTGGGAGGAAACTCACGCTGACACGGGGAGAACATGCAAACTCCACACAGAGAGGATCCAGGAAGCAAACCCGGGTCTCCTAACTGTGAGGCAGCAACAACAACATTTATTTATATAGCACATTTTCATACAAATAATGTAGCTCAAAGTGCGCCACTGTGCCGCCCATACCCAAAACTATATAGATATAATATAAAAAGGCGATACCCCTCCCTTAGTGACTGCGGTAAGAAATCACATAGGAGAAACAACTTCGCTTTCTTTAATGGCAATTTACGCAGCATAACAGACAAAGGAAGCCATGACAAGAACCCAACAAGAGAGGGGGCCCGATATATAGAGTCTGTCATGACGTTATCTCCCATCCGTCCGTCGGCTTCAAAGGTGTGCCGGGCAATGGTCCAAGGCTTTATACTCCTCTTTCTCCATGTACAGACCCCCACCATGCCATTCAAAACAAGGCAAATAGGATACAGTTTCATGCTGACTCACACACAGAAATAGTACAATGGCCATTTTGCAGTTGTCCCTGTCTTGTCTTCTAATGCTTGCCTAGCAGTTCTTATATGGTGAACTCCTGTGTGCTAAATCTGGCCTTGTGTTAGCTGTACATGTGAGTAGAAACGAAAAGTAGATTTAAAATGTTTGCACAGAGCACAGCGACATATTAAACTTGTATTCTGATTACAGACACACACCAGGGAACTCACCAACGGCAGCGCATTCAATGAACTGCAAGGGACCCGGATTCTCCCTAAGCCTTTACTGGAGATGAGCGACGGTGATGGACAGGTGGCTCCGCCTCTTGGAGAACCGCCCACAAAACACATACATATATAGCAACTAAATGAGCAATGAAAAAATGAGACATTTCCAACCCCCCTCCCCCCCAAAATAGCTGAAACATGGACACGTTCTGCACGAACACATGAGATTTCTAACTTTTCTGAGCCACAACTTCAAACAATTATTAAAAAAACTAGGGGGCTTTGCCCCCTGCTCGCCCACCCCCTTACATCCCCCCCCAGGCTCACTACACTCTAGCCACTTCGCATCGTGAAGGGGGGGCTGAACGCACGCTAAGGTGATGCAGTCTGATCAGCTGCTGTCTTTCTTTTGCTGTGAGCTGCGTGTTCCGCTTGTCTCGCGTGACGTCAAATTGTCTTCCGAGAAGATCTCGTATCGTCTCCTTCCAAGATTTTTTTTTTTTTTTATATAATAGATCATTTTTCGATGCCGGAGTATTCCCCAGCTTGTTATTTATCGGCCTTCCCTATAAATTCTTAAGAGCCAAGATTCGTAGGGGGGGGCAGCCCACTTTTAAAAGTTCCTCTCCCTGTAACTCCTGGATTTCTGTATCTGACCCACAGTTGCACTCACCGGACTCTTTTTATTTAATTATTTATTTATTTTTAATCTGTTACTAAAGTGCATGAAGTTTCAGGTCAAATGTATTAGCAGTCAAAGCTGCAGGGCATGAAGGGGTGGGTTGAGGCTTCACGCCCAGTGAATTCAGGATTCCCAGAAAACTGGGGCAGGAGAACAAATCAATGGCTGCAATGCAGGTGGGAGCACAAAAGAAAAATAAATAAATAAATAAACAAATAAACCCTCACTCGGTGATAATGAGTGCAGCGCAATAGCTGGCAAAGCGGACCACCACGTCTCCTTTTGACGTTACAAGACACAGGGTGGTGGGAAGTAAACGAGACACGACTGAAGGCAAAGCGGGCCTGGCAGTCACTTAAGGATGCGCCGTCCATCTCAACAACGGCAGTCGCGGTCCGAAAGACCCTCGGTGTCTGCTTTTCAGCCGCCACGACAAAGTGGCTTTTCTTCTCTTTTTTTCTGTGATCTGCATGGCGGCGGCGGCAGCGGCGGTGATGGCTTCCCACGCACACGCTGCGTTTGCTTTTGAGCCTTTACATGACTCCTGGAAGTCGTCTTTTTTTTTTTTTTTTTTTTTTAATCCTGTAACTCCCCCCATTGTTGCACCACTTTTGATTTTTTCTCTCCATAAACAGTAGACAGAAGTTCGCTCGCTGCCATCTCATTTGCTCACATCCTTCTCACTGTTCTGTGGTGCAAAGAAACATTTCTACTGCCTACGACGAAACCCCATGGCCGAGTTTTTAAACACCCAAAAGGAAAAAACAAGTTCCTCTTTTGGCAGGTGTCATGGCGGGATACATGTCCCAAAGCACAAAGTCCCCAAAAATGCCCACTAGAGGGGGATATCACCATTAAACCCCCAGATACTAATAAGGGCAAATTCACAGAGTCATCATAAAGAAAAATCCTCCGTCTCACTGTGACAATCAAAAGAGCACAAAAGGCATAAATGTGTGGCCAGCAAGGCAAACCAAGGCGAACAAAGACCCCAAAATAAAACCCAATGTCAAAAAACAAAAAAAAAGAAATCACAATAAGCACAGCAAAGCAAACACACGTGAACTCATTCACTATGAGCCGCCGGGAACTCTGGGAGACACTCTGGATTTATAGGGCAGAGGGCTGAACCTGGCAGTGATTGACAGGTGGCCCCGCCTCTTAGGGGAACACCCACAAGACCCAAGGAGCCTAGCAGCTTACATACATAAAGAATAAGGTGCATAATCAACTAAAGAAATAAAAGAATCAAAAATAGGAAGGATTCAGGGCTCAGGAGAAGATCCCAAGAGACCCTCAGGTAGAATTAGCCAGCAGGGGGTCTCCACTGCCTCACAGAGGCAGTCGACTGTGAAGTCATATAGCACCTTTCGCTAGGAATGCCATCACGAGACGCATGACGAAGCAACAAGGTAGACTACTAGATGTTCAGACCATAAGGAATGACGTTTGGCTAGAAGATGGAGGAGACGTGGTAGTGTCACCAGGTACAATGAAGCACCTTGAGGATATTAGCTGAGACGGCATCATGCCAGCCGCAAGATACACAAAATGGCCAAAAGTATGTGGCGAGCCCTCCAAAATGACTGAGCTCTGGGGCTTCATTGTTGAAACGGTGCATCAAGTCAAACACACAGCTATGCAAACCGAAAAAGGTCACACTGCAGTGACTTTAAGTGTGGCGCTGTCACAGGATGCCACCTTTGCCACAAGTCAGTATGTGAAATGTCTGCTCTGCCCGGTCAACTCTAAGTGGTGATAAAGTGATGAAGATGAGTTGTGGAGGAACAGCAGCTCTTCCACAAAGTCACAGAGTGGGACCACCGAGAGCTGAAGGACATAAAAGCCAGCAAGCCCCTGTGACGTCACTCACACTGGAGCACCAAACTGCCTCTTGAAGTAACTTCAGCACCAGAACCGAGCAGCAGGAGCTTCATGACATCAGCTTTCCATGGCCGTGCAGGTCCACACCACCCTAAGCTCACTAGGCACAATGCCAGGTGCTGGCCAGAGTCTCGTAGAACATGCCACCATCTGTGTCCAGACACGAGTTCTCTACATGAGCGGATCTACCACCAGGGCACATGCCTGGGTGCCCTTAATGGCGATGGCCCTCTCCATCATTTTTTATTGCAATAGACACATTTTCAGTTACATCACCTTTATCTACAGATGCTAATAGAAGTTAAACATTCCATGGGGTGGACTTCCTTTTTTTTGTTTTGTATGTAATGCCCCCCCCCCCCCCAGGACACGTCCTCTGTCACCCTCAGCCTGTGCACTTTGTCACAGATGTCCCTTCTGGATTTGCTTGACAGATGAGCCCATCCAGAAATTTGACAAAGGCCAGCGAGCGAATCTCAAGAGTAAGCACCGGACCTCGAGCGGGCCATCTCACAAATGCGATTTTTAGGCGAAACCATGGTCACCCGACCCGAGCGAACCAGCACTTGGCAGAGGTTCTGTCAATGGTTTGGAGGAATTCTTGACAAAGCCTTATAACAAGGACGTCTGCAGTTGAACTGAGAGAAAGAAAAAAAAAATAACCAGCACGTCCCTAGACATGCCCTTTGGTTCCTGTTCGCATTAACAAACTGCCAGCTTGTCACTAAGTGGCAGCCCTTGGCATGAAACCAGGAAGCAAAGGCCCAGCGGTGCTGACGCATTCAAATGCAGCAGTAGTGATACCAGAATTTTATAGCTGGTAATAACTCCTGGCGTTTTGTGTGAACAGGAACAAACGAGGGTCTATAATTTATATCAAGGAGAGCAATTTGATTAAAGTGACATCTGTGCCAAGTTCTACAAACGTAACATGTTTGTGCGTGCGACTAATCATGTCATTAATGCACTAGCTGTGCTACCGGTCTAAGGCGGGTTGAAATCCAAGGAATCAATGTAGACCTCAGCATTAACATCTGCAGTGCACCATCTATCAGAATGTATTTTATAAAACAACTAGTATTAACATGCATTGCATGGGTCATTCCAACAGATACTGCATTACAAACAGTTGTAGTAATAAAATTCATTGCATTTATCATTCCAAAAGATGGTGCATCACAAACATTTCTAGCAAAAAAATACATTGCATGTGATATTCCAACAGATGACGCATCGCAAACATTTGTAGTAATGATGTGCATTGCATTTATCATTCCAACAGATGGCGCATCACAAACATTTGTAGTGATGAAGTGCATTGCATTTGACATTCTAACAGATGGCGCATTGCAAACAGTTGTAGTAATAAAATGCATTGTGTTAATCATTCCAACAGATGGCGCATCACAAACATTTGTAGTAAAAAATACATTGCATTTATCATTCCAACAGATGGCGCATCACAAACATTTGTAGTAATTAAGTGCATTGCATTTATCATTCCAACAGATGGTGCATCACAAACATTTGTAGTAATTAAGTGCATTGCATTTATCATTCCAACAGATGGTGCATCACAAACATTTGTAGTAATAAAATGCATTGCATTTATCATTCCAACAGATGGTGCATCACAAACATTTGTAGTAATAAAATGCATTGCATTTATCATTCATACAGATGGTGCATCACAAACATTTGTAGTAATAAAATGCATTGTGTTTATCATTCCAACAGATTGTACGTCACAAACATTTCTAGCAAAAAAAATGCACTCCTTTTATCATTCCAACAAATGGCACGTCACAAACAGTTGTAGTACTAAAATGCATTGCTCAGTTATATGACACACTTTGGACCCCCTGGAGGTTATAGTGAAGGAGAGAATTAAGACAAAACTGAGTGCCATTATGAACAATTCTACGCATCCCCTCTGACACACAAACACAGAGGACTTTCAGACAACAAATTATTCAGCAGAAGTGAGTCAAGAAGCGCGACTGGGGTTCCATTACACCAAAAGCAATGCAGCTGCATACGGACTAACAGGGAATGTGACAGCCAAGTCAGAAACTTTATACTTTTTCCAATGTGTGTTCAGACCAATGTGTGCACATATATTTAGTTATTTACTTACTTGTCTATTTATAATGTATTTATTTATTTAAAGAGCTTCTGTAAAAAGCCAAAATTGCCTTCTGCAGACAAATAAATATGTATCTATCTATTTCAACAGAAGTAATAAAATGCATTGCATCTGACATTCCAACAGATGGTGCATCAGAAACATCTGTAGTAATAAATGCAGTACTACAAATGTTTGTGATACGGCATCCGTTGGAATGACAAAACACAGGTACCACACCGTGGGTTTTTCTGTATTTTTCCAATACTGAATACCCCACTGCACACAGATACAGGCCTAATAACTGCACCGGAAGCAATCTACTGTGATTTCTTGTTTTCTATTCCTCATCCTTGTCGCTAGAAGATGATGAATTCATGGAGAAGCACAGAAGCCAGCATGCTGCTGGTTATTTTTGCTGGTCTATTTATCTGGTATTTTTAAATTTTGCTCATGCTGGTTGCATTCCGGGTGGATATCCATTAACACTCAAACCGAATTTAAGTTCATTGCAAAGTTTAAATTTCAAAATGTCAAACACAAAAAAAAAAAACAAAAACTGAATATGAGACAAAAAAATTGTAATTGAGTCACTGTTAGCTACAATGTGGCCGCAGCCTTAGGTGAGTGTTGGCTTTTCACACACTGCCTGAAACAAAGGCGTAATGAAGAAAAATAAATAGCAAGTTCACCTGCTTTACATTTTAGCTGTCACTGTAAAGATCAAATCAGCCATACGAGGGGGCTCAACTCAGAGTTCCTAGATCTTAAGGACTAGATTTCAGTTCCCGTTTACACAGAAAGTGTTGTCGCGCATGCGGGCCAGAGGGCCAGGCTCCCCTAAGATATGCGGTACCACCCCGGGATGACAGGGGGCGCTGTCACTAACAGTCGTGTCTCCATATCTCCTTCATCCATCCTCCCATTTTCAAGCCCACTTTAACCGAGTAAGGTTCAAATGAAATTCCCGTTTCCTCTCTTAAGCCACGGATGATGGATTTGCACCCCGCTCTTCATCACTTACTGTTTAACCCCCATGCTGCGTGAGGGGCCTGTCATAAACATGGGGGTCTCCGCAAAAGCAGATGGCAGTGCTACTAAATGATGCCATCACGAACAGAAGGCCTCATCAGATTAAATGAGCACTGAGGAGGAGTTGGTATACACGCCTGTTAAGGACAGGACAGAAAAGATCCAACATGAAAATAACATAGAGCAGGTGACGCATGTCACACTTGGATGGCTCAGGTGACACGCGTAACGCTTGGATGGCTCAGGAAACCCGAGGAATACCACCGCCGGGCAGAAGAGGGCGCTGTCACCAAACCACGTTGCGAAGCCCTTACCCGGAGACAACCCTTAGCTCCTCCTCTGCCAAGGTGTTGGGAGCCCCGCCCATTCCAATATAAACCGGGAGGCTGAAGAATGGAGGCGGTCTTACAACCCAAGAAATGAAACGAGGCTGTGATTACTAAACTCGAGGGGCCTCTCATTTACTTTGTTTTAGGTCCTTTCAGGATGGAACTTCTTGGTTTGGAACCGTTTATTATTATTATTATTAAACCAGTAACGGCGCACTGCTATAATGATAACATGCAGTGAACACATGTGACCTGAGCATTCCTAATTATCCTCCTCTTTCTCTGTACATTTACCATTCGTTTGCTCAGAGGTTGATGCGCTTGTTCCTTCCTGAGCAGCTCTTCTTCTCTCCACCCTAGCAGCCCGCTGCTTCTCTTATTTTGTCGGCATCTTTTTGCATTAAAACTGATTAAGTTAGTTTTTGTGTTGCAAAAACCTGAAAGCGGATAGTATATTTGTACCAAATTTCAAGTCAATAGGTGAAACGGTTTGCGAGCTACAGGTGATTTTAAAATCCTGGACAGACAAACGAACAGCCACGGTAGCGTATTATATATAAAGATAGGGTCGTGGCCGGGGTGGGCAGCCCAGCTCTTGCACTGCCCGTGCAGGACGCGGGCCAAACCGAGAGGTAAAGGCACCATTTAAACTCCAGAAACAGGAGGTCAAAGAGACAAAGAAACTTCAAATATGCAAATGAGCAAAAGTCAGGACCCGGTGAGAGGCTGCAGCAGTCGGAGAGAGAAGGGCGGGCGTTCAGGTGACTGCCAGTCAATGGAGGGAGGTGTGGCTAGAGTCCAACAGTGCGGGGAGGCGTGGCCAAGAGAGGGGCATGAGGGGAGTCACTAGGATGGATTTACATTTAGTCAGACCGCGGCGATTGGCACCTTACGTTATTTAAGGTTGGGGTGTTTTTTTTTTCCTTTTGTCTTCAGCAAGTCTAATTGAATAAAGAGGTGGCAAACGTTTGTTGGACCGCTCAGCCTCGTCCCCTTTAATTAGGGCCACTGTGGACTGAACACCGAGGATGACTGCTATGCTGTACTTGGCCTGTTTGTGTGCCGCTGGAATGTTACCTGACCTGTCCCGAGTTGCTTTGAGACTTTTAAGATAATAGTCTGACGCGTGTGCTTTGTAACCTTCATTGTCACGGCAGCATTCCTGACACTCGCATGTGCCATAAGGGCTTCTCTGCCGAGCCGTCTGTAAGAGTACACTTCCAGTCTATTAATTAAACTTTACATTACACAGCCGGCCCTCCGTATCTGTGGGTCTCGCATTCGTAGATTCAAATAATTGTGAATCGAAAATATTCAAAAAACAATTCCAGAAAGTTCCAAAAGGCAAAACTTGAATCCTGACATCAGTGGTACAGAGCCTCCTGCCAAGTGTCACACGTCTGCAATCGCAGTCTGGACCTTCTGATGTAGACGACCCTTCTGATGTCCACACAGCTTGTCACCTCACCACACTGCCACTATAGGCAGCATACTGCGATCATTACCGTCATCATCATCCTATGAGGGTTATCAAGAGAGAGGAACCGGGGGTGTTGGTGAGCGTTAACAGAGTGTGTAAGAGACAGACAGAATGCTTTTAATTATAAACGGAGACAATATAAATTCAATCTGTTAGTGTAAAGGATATCAAGGAGAGGTGCAGGAGGAGCGCTGAAAGAACACACAGGGCAAGGGATATCCAAAAACTCCGTTATGGGACGCACTAAGGAGGAAGAAGTGAAGGTGAAAATTGAAAACAAAACCGAGTGCCTTTATGAACAACGCTGCACATCCTCTCTGTGACACGCCGACATGGAGGAGTTTCAGCAGAAACACAACAGGGATTCTTTATACCAACAGGAATACGGCTGTATAGCGCCTCAATGGGACTGGGACTGTGAAGTCGGAAGTGTTCGGTCTTCTTAAGTCTTCTTCCTTTTTATTTATTCTCCTATGTGTATATAAATTTATTTATCTAGTTATGCTTTTATTTATTTAAATAGCTTCTGCAAAAAGCCAAATTTCCCCCTGGGGACAAATAAAGTTCTATCTATCCATTCTTTGTATATAGTGCCTTTCACATCTATCTGTTTATTATATAGTGCCTTTCATATTTATCTGTGTCACATGTTTCAGGGTTATCTGTCTATCTGGATATCATATACACTTTGTCATATCCTCTACCTATTATATAGTGCCAGTTAAATCAATTATATACAGCCTTTCATATCCATCCATCTACTTATTATATAGTGCCTTTCATATCTATCAATCGACCTAGCCACCTAATTCAGCAAACTTCATGATTTTCTAACATGTACTGCCATATCACATCTATTTACCTACGCATTTATCTCATTCAGTCAACTGCATATCTGTTATATAGTGCCTTTCACATCTACTATATAGTGCCTTTCATGTCTATTATATAGTGCCTTTCACGTCCACCATATAGTGCCTTTCACGTCTATCATATAGTGCCTTTCACATCTATTATATAGTGCCTTTCACGTCCATCATATAGTGCCTTTCACATTATATAGGGCCTTTCATGTCTATTATATAGTGCCTTTTGTCTATTATATAGTGCCTTTCACATCCACCATATAGTGCCTTTCACATTATATAGTGCCTTTCATGTCTATTATTATAGTGCCTTTCACATCTATCATATAGTGCCTTTCACATCCATCATATAGTGCCTTCCACATCTATTATATAGTGCCTTTTGTCTATTATATAGTGCCTTTCACATTATATAGGGCCTTTCATGTCTATCATATAGTGCCTTTCACATCTATTATATGGTGCCTTTAATATTATATAGTGCCTTTCATGTCTATTATATAGTGCATTTCACATTATATAGGGCCTTTCATGTCTATTATATAGTGCCTTTTGTCTATATATTGTGCCTTTCACATTATATAGGGCCTTTCATGTCTATTATATAGTGCCTTTAATATTATATAGTGCCTTTCACGTCCACCATATAATGCCTTTCACATTATATAGTGCCTTTCACATCTATTATATAGTGCCTTTCACATTATATAGTGCCTTTTGTCTATTACATAGTGCCTTTCACATTATATAGGGCCTTTCACATCTGTCTAACAAATATTTTCACATTTATTCTATAACCTGTTTTTGACAGGTCACATAGCTAGTAAAACGTAAAGTACACAAACTCATATTGACATATGATAATGGGATGCTGGCTCCTTGAGCCAACTATGCTAACCACTGCATTATTTCCAGCAAGAAGGCACAAGATTCACAGCTTTCAAAGAACTTCGGTTTAAAATAAGCTCGTGACTGCCCCTATATGCACAGCAAAAAAAAAACAAAAACCAACAGGAAAATGCATTGGGCAAAAAAAAAAAAAAAAAAAAAAACACGTGTCTTCTACCGCCTGGCGTAAGCGCATTTCTGCGCAGTGTCCCTTTATAGTTCACAATCATCTTGCAAATACTGTACTGTATAGGTGTACGGGAGTGCGCCTCAAACTCCGCCCTGATACATCCTACACAGTGCGGCGCATGCTAATCAGCGTCATACATATGCAATCGCAAAGGTGCGGAGAACTTCACTGGCTGGCAGAGCCGCCTCCCACCTGATGTGTTGAGACCCCGCCCCTGCGATTCGAGAGTATTGAGGCTGCGCTCCACAACTGAGCCCTGAAAGATCGCGTGCGGCATTTTAGCGCCTCTCCTCTGGGCTCTGAGGGACAGGGAAAAGCGTCGGCGTCTGAGTGGGTGGCCACTGTCACCTGACACATGTAATAACGCGATTGCGGTTACAGTGAATAGCACAGGGGTTACCAACAAGCCATTCATCACGTCCAGCAATGCTACTTGGGCTCAAAATAAATGAATCAAACTGTCAGGATCATCCTGGCATCACAGATGACTTGTGCGTTAATGGATTGTCACTGCTGACAGTTAACAGAAGCAGCGTGATTCTCGCTAGGCGCCTTAATTACAATAGGACTGCAGCGAGGGGCTCCGATGACTTTAGAAGAAGCGGACACGGCTCCATGATTGAATTTTTTAAGTTGGCAAAAACAGTGACGTGTGAGCAGCCACACCATACCAAAAGTGGACGGCTGGTCGGCTCAGGGCTTCCAGCACAGCAGGCATGAGGGACTGAGATACAAACTGACAGAAAATAAGTTTTATAGGCAGCATTGACCCTCTTAAAAGGTGACCTAAGATACAGTCTGTGCATCATACTCATCGATTTTGAAGTGTAATACGTTTGTTACGTTAACACACACGAGAACAACAACTCGCTGATATGAATTATTGTAAGTGTGAGTCTTCATTTCCCAGTTTCTCTGAAATGTTGCGCACACCCGGCTGAGTTGCTGTAAACACACAGTACTCTCCCGGCAAGTTTTCTTTTTTAAAATCCCGACGTCTGCGTTGTAAGTTGCGCACGCTGTAACCACAAGGGGGCTCCACTGAGCCCAGACAGTGATGCCCACTCCACAATGCCAGGTTCAAAGGATTTTTTTTTATTCATCACCAATATCTTCCTCACCCGCAAAGCACCTCAATTCACAGTTCTCTTCTTCCACCTCCAAGAGTGTTTTGCCCGCTGCCTCTCTGACTCGGTGGGCTCGCTTTTTAATTTTGACCCGGGAACAGCTTCAGGTCTAATGCCCAGGACGTTGGGAGCATTTCCAGGTCGTGTAGACTCCCCGACAGCCTTCCTTCCCTGGCAGCGCCCTCTGGTGGTATCCAAATACCCCAAACCAGGCTGCATTCCCAGTCTCCCAACTCCCACGCCACCCTGTGGGCGTCTTAAACTGGAATGAACTGCTCCTGGTAAGCTCATTTGCCCAGTCCATCCATTATAAATTCCATACTTAATCCCGACCAGGATGCCCGTCTTTCCTCCCTGGCATTTTGAGCCTCATTTTTTAGCTGTATAAAGAAGTCACCCGGTCCTCTTCTTGTCTTTGGGCAGAATGATGCGAAGATGCCAAGAAAATTCTCCACAATTCCCTTGAATGCCTCCCTTTGTCTCCAACAGGTAGATCTTCAAACTGATTGTCACTGATGACAAAGTCTGATCTGGGGACCAACAAGAATGCCTTCCTCAGCCTTGGCGTCGGTGACCCGGGCAAACACCTGACCCCAAAATTGAAATCCTTCACCTTCCTCGTTCGTCACAAGTCCAAGTTTTATACAAAGAGGAGGTAAAAATCTGTGTGTTGGCTCGATGGGTGGCTTAGGTGCCACACGTTCCTGCCGGGTGGCCAAATGCCTCTGCAGCGGCCAGTTCTTTTTAATGTCATGAGGTGCCTTAGCACGGCTGTCCCTTTTTGCAAAGGATCTTGGGATATCCGAGCTGCACTTCTAGTAGCAGTGCCACTTTAGAATCACCACAGATGCTCCAGTCGAGGTCATTGCTCCGTATCTGTACACGTTGTGCCACCGGACCCCAGACACAAGGCGCACGTATGCAGTGAAGGTTTTCAAATCGAGTGGATTTTACCCTTTTTTGCCCTTTTTGTAGGTTCGTTCTCCAAATGAGTATCCACAAGCACAATTCCAACACTTCTTCTCCTCCACCTCCCGATGCCAACTGTCCCGGATGAGGTTGAGTGGCTTCTTTTATGCCAGGATTCCTTCCTGTGCCACCACTGAAAGCACTTCCAGGTCAGGTGGAACATTCCTTAAAGTGTGTGAATCCAAACACAGCTCCCTCTGCTGGCACCCAATGTTACTCCAACGGGAGTGCAATTCTCACCGTGTACAAATGGGCGCTCCACCCGAGAGATTCTGCCAGCTGGCATACTGGGTGAACTACAAGAGACGGTCCTTCCCTGCCTAGGAATGTAACCTGCAACCAAAACCAAACCCAAACCCATTGGGGATGCCCATCCATCCAAATCCTTTCCTTATGGCTTCCCGTCTGGGCCAAGGTGCGCCCTAACCCTTCTGCGCCATTCACCTTGGCACCTACAATGTATAATATGAAAGGAAATCCCACAAACACACAGGTGGGTGAGTGACAGGAGGACTTAAAGGCGACCAGCAGGTAGAAATTGACAACAAACACCCAAAAGATCTTCGCTGTCCGGTGTCACAGGCCGATTCCTGTAAGGCTCGTGACGTCAGCCCAATGGAGCAAATGCTCAACTCCTCACGTGGACCCGCGCGCTCACACAAGTGCCCTCTATTAGGCCCCCCCGCCCACCATCCCGCGCTGACCTCCAGACTCAGCTCACCCACCTGCCAGCTGGCCGGCCCCTCAGTCTGTCTCCCCAGCTTGCTCCTGGCATTCGTTCCTTTACCCGGATTTAGTTTCACGCTGTTTCCCACAGATGAGCCACCTTCTCAGCTTGGCCCGTGACGTCACCCACTCAGAGGTGCCAATTTCACAGGGCGCTCTCTCGCTCTCTCTTTACTGGCATAAGGGGCTCGTTTCACCAACAAATCTCGTCAATTTTATTCTGGATGTGCTCTGTTGTGCAAACATTTGGTACAGAGAAACGAAAACTTCACGCTCGATGCAAAAATACCGGACGCCTCTCAGAAACGGGACATCTTCATAATAAAAAAGCGACTTCATACAAGTGCCCTGTGGTGGGCTGGCGCCCTGCGCCGGCTGGGATTGGCTCCAGCAGACCCCCCCCCCCCCCCCCCCCCCCGTGTCCCTGTGTTAGGATATAGCAGGTTGGACAATGACTGACTGACTTTATACGAGGCCATAAGGGTCCGTGCTGCTTCCTCACAGCCCCCCTTTGTACGGTGGATTCAGAAAACATTCCCGAGTCCAGGGTTGTTGTATCCCAGCCAGGGCTCCTTCCCTTCCTTGTTTTACATCCCTTTTTTTTTTGATCTGTGTGTCATGTGGCTTGTGGGCTCCTGCTCCATGTTGACAGGAGGGTCACTCTGTCCTCTTGTGAACCCCTGAGGTCACTCGATGTGGCCTGCACAACTTCAAATCCATCCATCCATCCATCCATCCGTTTTCCAACCCGCTGAATCCAAACACAGGGTCATGGGGGTCTGCTGGAGCCAATCCCAGCCAACACAGGGCACAAGGCAGGAACCAATCCCGGGCAGGGTGCCAACCCACCGCAGGACACACACAAACACACCAAGCACACACGGCGGCCAATTTAGAATCGCCAATCCACCTAACCTGCATGTCTTTGGACTGTGGGAGGAAACCCACGCAGACACGGGGAGAACATGCAAACTCCACGCAGGGAGGACCTGGGAAGCAAACCACAGGTCTCCTAACTTCAAATCCTTCCGATCCTTTTTTTTTTTTTGCCGAAGACGCCAATTATCATAAGATTAATTCCAAAAAGTTACGTAACCAATGAGGGTCTACAGGGTTAACAATGGGGGGAACACCCCAAAAAAGACCAACATCTTGCATAAGTAGACATCAAAACGCATCCAAACGTCCCCAGGCCCCTATGAAGGTGAGAGGTTCCCCGGCGGTTCATTCGAATGTGCTAGGGAGTTCTCTCAATCATTTAGTGTCCTTATATCCGTTTATGTATTTGTGACCTGTTGGGGGCGCAACAGCCTCCCAAACAGCCAGACACAACTAGGCCACACGGTCACGGGTTCAAATACAGAGCGATTTTGTTTCTCTCCACCCCTTACCCCTTACCAACCACCCAACTCGAGGCCAGCTGGGTGAAGCGGAGCAGCTTCCCTTCATACCGGACCCCGGAGTATCTCCGGTGTCCCCACATTACACTCAGCAAGCACTTGGAGGAGCGGAACCAGTGACAGGAGAGCCCACAAAAGGGACCCCACTAACACTACAACTCCCATGCACCCTTGCAGATGTCCCACTGGAAGCCATGTCTAGAGGGGGATATCACACACTCAAGTGTACTGTCGGGGGAGATACACATGGCCCTGGGTGACTGTCACCCTTTGTCCGTCCCTTGTAACGGCCACTGGACGCCCCCCGTCCCTCCTCCTACCCCCCTAACCTTTGTCACACACGTGAGCATGGGAGTCAGCTACAGGGACCAGAAGACGAAGGGAATTCCAGGCCGGGCCGGGGAGTGGTGGGGGTGCACTAAACCTTCTTATCTTGTCCTCAGACGTGGAAAATTCTGCCCGAGTCTGAAGACGTCCCTTCCCCTTCAGCTCTGAGGACGATGTCACTTTTGGTCCCCTCCACCCACCAAGGACGATGTCACTTCCATAGACCCCCTGTAAGACCCGACTCTGTACTAATTGTGCTCGGGTGGCTGCCACAAACCTTTCTCGTATGTCAAGGGCTCATCATTTCAGACCTCACAAAGGCCTCCCTGCCAGGGTGGGTGGTTCAGGGATGCCAAGCATCCTGTGTCGTCTACGACATTCTCTAAGCATTTTCATCGCCCTGATGTCGGTTCTTGACTTTACTGTACGCACTTGCTTGTTTCCCTTCGTTTCTCTTTGGACAAAAGTTTGTTTAGGACAGGAATGGGAATGGGAATAGGAATGGGAATGGGAATGGGGGGGGGGTGTCTTCGTTAAGTTCTAGTGAATAAGCTTTTAATAAGCAGGTGCCAAGCAGGACTCGGCAAATGCACATCTCAACCAAAACGACAGCAGCCATCGGCCGTAAACGCAGAGACTCGTCAGGTAGGCAGGTGTTTAGTGGCCATTTGTTACCAGCTACAAGTCCATTATGTGAAGGAGCATCTGCTTATCTTCTCATAAAAATCAATATGGACTGTCAGCTTGGATGCAGGGGTATGAGCAAAAATTTCCCTGCCAGCTATTTGCGGTGAAGTCTGGAGTCAAGAGAAAGTGAATACATTTGAAACAGAGCTGGCAGGCACGCCAATTGAAATCCAGCAGATGTTGCCCAGATAAGATGAAACGGGGTCTGTAGATACACACAAGTTACGAGAGCAAACTCGACGTGTACAGCTGCCTTTTCGCCAAAAAAGCGCTCCATCCTCGCACTCTCCTTGTTCTTCTAGTGCAGTTTTGAACCCCAGACTCCATCACAGCTTCCACCAGTCCTCAGGAACACCACACGAATACTGGGTAGGAGAACACGAGAAGCCCGTGGAGATTCTGCTCCATGTTGACAGGAGAGTAACTCTGACACTCTTGTGTCCCATTATGGGGTGAACTCCTGAGATCACTTGATGTGGCCTGCACAACCTCAAATCCCTCTGATCCCTTTTGTGGAAGACGCCCATTATCTTAAAATTCCCTAGGGTCTGAAAATGACCTAACAAATGAGGGTCTACAGGGCCAACAGTAAGGGGACAGCCTAAAATGACCAACATCTCGCATAAGTAGGCATCAAGACGCATCCAATGGTATATCACATATGGGGGTTATCTCATGCTGGTGTGTCAGGAGGTGACCCCCCCCCCCAACAAATCTACAGGCAGGCTTCGGCCTAACCTGGCCTAAAACGACGAAGAACAGGCGTTTCAAGTTTAAAATGACTAAAATGTTTCAAAATTACACAACAATATCAAGAGTGCCCTTCAAGGGAGTGTGGCCTGGTGGTGCAGTGGTAGAGCAATAAGGAGACCAAGGTTCACATCACAGGTCCTCCCTGCATGGAGTTTGCATGTTCTCCCCGTATCTGCGCGGGTTTCCTCCCACAGTCCAAAAGACATGCAGGTTAGGTGAATTGGCCTGCGTGTGTGTGTGAGACTGGGCTGTGTTTGTGTGTGTGCCCGATGATGGGCTGGCACCCTGTCCAGGGTTTGTTCCTGCCTTACATCCTCTGCTAGCTAGGTTAAGCTCCAGCAGACCCCCCTGTGAACCTGTTCAGGATTAAGTGAGTTAGAAAATGACTCTTCAAGAGAGAGGAACTATAAGGCAAGAGCAGAATCTAACTATAAAGTCACAAAAAGGGGCACACAGAAGGGCAAAGCCAAAGCTGACAAGTCCAATCCACAAACCAGTACACAGAAATCCCAAAATACAGAAGTGAGAAATCCAGAAACTGCAATACTTACATTGCATCAATCACTAAAGGACCTGCTGGCTCCCAAACCTCTAATGCTCGTATATAGGTTGAGGGCGGTCCTTCAGCAGTGACATCAGAGTGGCCCCGCCTCTTGGGGTTCCACCCACAGAACACAAGGAGGACTGATAACCCATAACAGCAACAAATACATCGAGAGCCTGTGATGGGCTGGCGCCCTGTCCTGTCCAGGGTTTGTTCCTGCCTGGCCAACAGACCCCACCACCACCCTGATCAGGACTAAGCGGGTGTTACTGTAGGGGGGCACCAGTGAGCTCCCAAACACCTCCAATTCAAGTGCCAGTTCAAATAATCATTTATTTTCACAAATACCTCTACAGGTGATGTACACCCTGTACCCCCCCCCCCCCCCCCCCCCCTTCCACTCCGTTAACTCCGCCAGGAAAGCTTTTTTCACATCCACCCAATTCTGGCTGCTCACCTGGATGAGATTGGGGGGGGCTTCTTTTATGCCAGACCCAGGAGAACACCCAGTGTGACCCCACTACAGGTAGGAGGCACCTCTGAGTCAGGCAGAGGTTCCTTGAAGTGACAATAATTTGTCCCTGTAGCTCCCCCTGGTGGCACCCAATGGAACACTGCAGGGCTGTGCTACAGGACTACAATTCCCAGCCTGCCCTGCAGGCATCCATGCAGGCACTGTAGTCCAGTAGGACTGCCATCTATTGTGGCAGGGAAGGAACTGTCTCCAACTGTCCTTCCATTTAACTCACAGGGCCGGGTACGGGGATTTGAACCATCCTAGCTGGTGACCACCACAAGGGTTAGAAGATGACTGACTTAAGCGATACACAGTGCCTACAGAACACATTCAGACCCCGGTTACTGGCAAGGAGGATGAATGCGGGCCGAATCCAGAGAGGTCCTTGAAGGAAACCCACTCAAGAGCACGAGACGTCAGACTTGAATGTCCTCGAGTGTCCCCACCAAAGCCCAGACCCTGTGCGGAGAGACCTGAAAACAGCCATTGACAGATACTTCTCATCCGGTCTAACGGCATATGAGGGGGTCTGCCGGGAAGAGCGAGATAAAATGTCCCAAATCCAGTCACAGAGCTGGAACTGCTGCCAAAGGGGGTCCTACAAAGTACTGAATTAAGGGGGTCTGAATACTTTTAATGATGAAGAGGTTTCAGCTTTTTGCTTTTTTATATAAACTTTCCTCAAAGCAGGTTTTCACTTTGTCATTATGGGTTGCCGAGTGTCGACTGCTGGGCAAAAAAAAAGGCCAATGCATCCCCTTAAAGCGAAACCTGCAAGTAGGGGTCTCGATATGTCCTCAGGCCCCTTGTACCGTAGGTCGTATTCAGGGTTTCATTTGTGCCCGTTGTTGGACTCGTGCTACTGTCACTTGTCTTGGTTGGGTGACACGCAGGTAGGGATTTGATTGTAGAGAGGACACCTGACATTAAAAGCTGAACTTGACGTTTATAAAAGACGAGCAAAGAGAGCGTGTGGCTGTATTTATAGCTCCTGGTTGTCAAGCACTCCCCCACAATGAGAATTACACAAGAAGCCTCTCTTTATAACAAACAAATAAATAAATAAATAAAAACTGTAAATGAAGGGAAAAGAGAAGCCCCCACATTCTGCCTGCCAGAGAGAGAGAATTCCCATTTGATGGGGAGTTTAGTCTGCTAAGGCTTAAGACACTAGAAGGGAAAAAGAAATCGATTCTCCGTAGTGCACAGTTACACACACCGGGGGGGCCGGGGGGGGGGGGGGCAGGGGGGGGGCCTGATCTCATCTCAGCGTTTCAAGAAAAAAAAAAAAAATCTGCACATGTGAAGAAAATAAAAACCGTAAAAGCCGTCTGTGCTCAGGGCAGGCGAACGTTAATGCACTTCAACGTTTAGAGCGATGACGAGCAGACGGGAGGACATCTTGTCTCACGGCCGCTTCTCCAATATGAAGGCGCAAATCGATTTTCGGTCTCCTTTGATAACATTCTATATAGCGCCCGTAAAAGTCTGCACGTTCCATTATTGGTTTTAGTACCCCTCAGTTTTGTCATGTTTTATGGAATTGCATGCAGTTTAATGTCTTAATGTGTCATGAAATCAAGGCACTGAACAAATACACAACGGCAAATAGAGAATCGGGAGTGGTCTCCCCTCGGCTTTCTCGTATACACAGATATGGGGAATGGATATTTGAGGAGCAAGCCGCAAGACAAAGATTCTATTATTTTTATATTATGTACTGTGATGGACGGCCAAGACGCCCCTTTGACACTAGATCCAGGGGAGCAGCCAAAGGATCCACGCTACGTTCCCCGGAACACCTCTGGGTTGCATTGGGGCCACAATTTTGGAACACTGGAGCTCGCTCCTGTTGGGCCAGGGGGAGCTACACAGCTTAACGAGCCTGTCTGGGTGGGGAGTACAGCCGGAAGTAGGCCAACGAGCACCTGCAGCACTTCCGGGTGGGCTATAAAAGGAGCCGATGGTCACCACTCTGGGCGCCAGAGTCGGGAGGAGGGTGACAAAGCTGCCTGGGAGGAATGGAGGATAAGAAGAGTGTGTTGGGGTGTTTTTGGGGACTGTGTTAGGGCTGGGGGACACAGGGATGAAGAAAATAAATATTTTTGTTTCATTTTCACCTGTGCCTCCATTGTCAGTCTGTGCCGGGTCAGCGCCAACAGAGCACTAATTCCACAGTACATTAAAGAAACGTCAACAACAAATCAAACCAAATTAATAATATATTGAATAATTATTATAAACTAGCCGTCCCCTGCGGCTCCGCCCACATAGTAGTAAAACAGGGCAAACTTTACCAACCAATAAACAAACAGATAAGAGGAGGCAAGGAACACTCCAACACGTGGCGACACGTAGTCGGACTCGAACGGGGGCTGGCGTGTGAGTGAGGAGGGTCGCGCTTAGCTCCCCACTCCTGATGTCACGCTTCCCCCCCCAGCCCCCTGCCGCTCTCTTGGATTACTCCAGCAAGCGAACTCGGATTCTTAGCGCGATAACAGAAGTCGCAAAATCAACTGGAATGTTCAAGCAAATTCTAAAAAAACCCAATCTAAATCCGTTAAGTAGTTCTCTTGTGAAAAGCAGACAGACAGGCGTTGGATTTTTTATAATATAATTATATATATATACTAGTCATTTAGCCCGTTACAATAACGGGCGCTAGAACAGTAGTGCATAAACATTAGTAGGAACAGTCTATATTAAATGGCAAGGGACCTTGACCTCATTCTTTTTGTTGGTCGTATTTTTCTTTCTTTCAGCCTTTCTTTTGTTGATGTTTACTTGCTGAGCTGACCGTTCTTCGTGGGCTGCCGCCGTGTATTGTGTGTCTTTAATTTTCTGTGACAGTAATACCGTCTTGTACGTCCGCTGGCTTGTATGTCCACAATATACCTTTAATTTTCTCTGGCGGTAATACAGGCGTGCGCGTCGGTAATATGCCTTTAATCTCCTCTGACAGTAATACTGGCTTGTATGTGGCTGTAATATGAGTCACTGTATTGGGTACCTTTAATTTCCTCTCGTAGTAATACTGGGTTGTATTTCCGTAAAACGCCTGTAACTTTCTGTGACAGTAATATTGCGCATCGCACCGTACCCCGCGCATGCGCACTTCACCAGAAGACACACACACACGGACACCTGGACGCACACAGGGATTTTATTAAAGAGGATATGAGAGAGAGAGAGAGAGAGAGAGAAGTAAAGTTGAAGAAATCAGACTGTAGCTGCGTGAATAAAAAATTTGCCACAATAATTTTATTTTGGCAAACAATTCAGGTAAATTGCCACTTTCAGTAAGCGGAAGCGGGTCAAAAGTTGCACAAGACTTTAGTCATGTTTGTATTGTAATACTTGGACACAAAATTTCATTTACGTAAAGTGAAAAAACGTTCTCAAATATGTACGTATTACCTTTTGAACGTCAAACGGAAAAATTGCGACTATCTCAAAAACCAGTCGTTTTTCGAAAAAAAGCAAAGAGACAGAAAAATTGCTTACAACGTTGTGCTTTACGATAATATGAAGTGAAATAATCACATTTTTAATATTTTTGGGGAAACGGTTCAGGTAAAGTAGCACTTCCGGTTAACAGAAGTAGCCCAAAGGTCGATAGAAATTTACGTTTTGTTCCTAATACTTGTACGCAAAATGTGGTTGACTGAAGTGAAAACGTACTGAAGTTATCGTGTTTACACACACACACACACACACACACACGCGCACACACACAGACGGACAGAATTGAAAAAATGGTATTTTTAGACTCAGGGAGGTCTAAAACGTTGAGATTCATCAAAATCTCGAAATGGATTCCAATAATTTCCCTATACTTCATATACAAGAAAGTCAGGGAAGACTAAAACGTCGAGATTCTTCAAAAATTGAGGTTGAATTTTTTGGAGGATTCCAATATGCGTACGCTTTGTATACGAGAAAGTAAAAATAAATCAAATTTGTATTCAAAGTTTTGATTCAGAGTAGCCTTCACCTTTTGCTGATATAACACACACACACACACACACACACACGTGGCCTTCTACGATGGAAGTCACACGTTGCTCAGCGAGATCTTCCCAGCCCTGTTACAGAACCTTCCACAGCGGTGCTACACTTGGAGGTTGCCTTCCTTTCACCCTTCTGTCCTGTTCATCCCAAACTAACTAACTCAAGGGGGTCCGAGTCTGGAGACTGTGCTGGCCAGGCCATGTTCTGAGGGGGACCTCCTTGTTTCCTTTCTTTTAACGCAGTCCTGACTGTAAGGATGAACCCCCTGACCAGGGCTGGCGCCACCATTAAGGCAAATCAGCCGCACGGCGCACGAATAAGGGCGCGAAATAACCTAGCACTGGCACTGCCCTACTAGACACAGACCAAGAAGGTATTGGGTGATGCTGGAAAATGCTGTGGTGACCCTTCTTATTCCAAATACCAGTCACTCTGTGCAGGTCACCAGCTCTGCCACCAGCAAAAGAATCCCCAGAGCATCGCACTTCCTCCACCATGTTTGACAATTGGTGTCACACGCTGAGAGACCATCGCCATCATCACCTTGACGGCTTATAAACACCCTGCGTGAAGAAGACCTTCTTCCAGTCTGCAGTCGTCCACAGCTGGTCCCCGTTCTTTCCTTTAAGGAATGGCGTTCTTATGTCAAACCTGCAGCACAAAGTCTCCTCTTCACAGTACAAGCAGACACTCTGCACTGTTAAGCTGTGCTTGATGCTGCTGTGCCGTGAGACCCCTGTGATCACGCAAGCTGGGGACCCTCAGAAACTTGCCTTCTGATTGGCTTGTTGCTATCAGAGTTTCTTCCACTTGCCTTTAGATTGTGTCAGACACCACTGGACTCACGGACACTTGGATTTCTCTAAATGAAGGGCCTGCACTTCTAAGGGTAATAATACTCCATCTCCTTTCATTTGCTCATTGCCGTTTTCTTGCCATTATCAGTTTAATTTCGTCCAAGTCGTACTGCTGAGGGTGTAGTAACTAACACGGTCTTTTCCAACTCAGAGTTTTTAAGTAATCAACAGAGGTTGGGACACTTGTGCAAACTGTTTGCTTCATTTCCTTGAATTGCGTCAGAACTTCTGTAAATTGTAGCCTGTTAGTTGATTCCCGGAAGAAGGCCCGTTTGTAATATTCTGAAATTTCCTTTAACTCTTCCCCAACGTTTGCTAACCTAAACTTTAAAATTTAAACCTCTGGCAGTTTGCTGCTTACCTTTCCACCATTTTAGGTCATTCATTGCCATTTGTGCCGATTAAATTTGAAGAGGGGTTTGTAAAACTTTTGACCGGTAGCGTATAAGACATTGAATCCCGGTGGACTGAATTTGTTTTTTTTGATCAACGGAAAAAGATTCTTTAACGTCAAAATGAAAACAGATGTGTGCAAAGCCTTAACTACACATATAAAACACCAAATGACTGACGGCATTAACGCGACACCCCTAAACCGTCACTGGTGTAGCACGCTGCTTTTAGAAGAAGTCACAGAGTTTGTTCAGTGGAGATCACCTGTCTGGGGTGTCCATTGATTGTATGTGGAAAGGGCCAACTTGTGGTGGTACACAATGAAGACAAAAAGAACACAACAAGCAACTCCGTGAAAACGCACAAGTCCGTGAATATCCAGTAGAGACGGAAAGAGTACGGCAGAGTGGAAAATCTGCTTAGAGCAGGCCGTCTGCACAAAAAAATCTGAAGATGATGAGTAAGGAAGGCCACCAGGGGATGTGAGAGAACTCCGAAGGAGTGACAAGCTACAGTGGAATACTTTGAAAAGACAATGCAGACAATAACAAGTATTGTCCAGGTGCTTCACCAGGGCGCAGTTCTATGGGAGGGTGGCAAAGAGAGAAAACTCACAGGGCGTCTCGGCAGAACGCACACGGGAGACTCCGAAGTCAGCTGGATGAAGGTCCTGCGATCTGATGAGACGACAACCGAGCTTTCTGTCCATCTGACCACATTACACATCGTCACAAACACACCATGGGGCCCGGCGGCAGTGGCGACGTCATGCTGTGGGGATGCTGGTCTACAGCAGGCCCTGGAAGGTTTGTGAGGGGAACACTAAAATAAACGCTGGAGGAAAAGCTGATGGAAGTCCATGAGGAACCTGCACCTCGGCAGAAGGCAAAACGAGCCCAAAGCTACACAGGATTGGCTTCAGAACAACCACGTAAAAGTCCTGGAGTAGCCAGATCTCAATCCAGGGTGTGACCGGGCTGTTCACTCACAGTCACCGTCACACCTGGCAGAGCTTGGAAAGTAGGAGAAGAAGAAGAAGAAATTGCAGAATGGACAGAGAAAGACCTGCAGACACACAGACTGCATGGCTGCCATCTACTGCCTTGGAGGGAGTGAATGCTACTTGTTAGCTCAGTTACTTTTTGTTTCACACTTGTCACGAATTCAGACCTTTTGCAGAGCTCTGTTTCCACTTTTTTCTGTTGTTCAGTGCCAGAGACGTCAAATGAAATCCATTGCTGTAGAACAATAAAATGGGAAAACGCCCAGGGGGGTGAATTCTTTTCACAGGCCCCGTACGACAGATGTGTCACAGTTAGAAATAACCACAAAATCCTGTCCTGGTCGTCACCCCACACTACCTACTCTTGGATTCAAACTATTTGGGGCAGCTTTGAGGACACCTCCTCCTCCTCATCATCATCGGGTCACCTTGAGCCAAATCGGGGCTTTCTGTTAAATAAGAGAACTTCACCCAGTGTTGCCTGGCACGGCGCACGAGGGAATGCTGACCGGACACACACGTAAGAATTTCAGTGTACACGTCGTCATACTTCTTCTATTTTTTTTAATATGAAGTAATTAAAAAGCTGCCATCTTTTCTGCGAGAGGAGACTTCGAAACTCAAACAAAATACGGGAGCTCAAGCGGACGAATTGTTTTGCTCAGCTGAGTCATGGTCACGGCAGCTCAAGGGTTAAACTGTAGTGAGTCACGCCTCGGTGTCACATGAGCTCCACTTATTCTGACAGCCCGCCAACGAGGAAGTAAAGCTGTGCTCTCCGGGACAGGGGGGGGTCTTTAAAGGGGACATTCACCGTTTACAGATCTCTCCCTGTAGTCTACAGAGCAGCTCCTTACATTAGATTAGATATGGAGACACTCGTGAGGTCCTCAGCTCCTTCTCCGCCACTCGGGTCTGCTGATGAACGGCGGCTGACGAGGTCAACTACAGTGTGTGTGACATCAAATCTCAATGCGCACTCTTTTCAGCTGGTGGAACGAGTGGCCCACCTCCACGAGACCTCCTGACCGACTCCCTCGTCTGGAGACCCTCTTGCCCCGTGGATTCCATGTCTCACTGATAAAGGCTTTGACAGGAGAGTCTTGTAACTAAAGACAGAGTGCAGGGTGTCAAATTTCAGCCCAGACTCTTGTCTGGATGTGTAGCTGCCCACCTCCATTTGAAATTCCGACTCCCTCGGCGTGTTTAGGAGGCGTTGGAAGACACTCGGACATTCTGCGGATTTCTGTCCATTAGGTTTTGTGTTTCTGAGCCCTTCACTTGTCCTGTCAGCACTTGTTCCTAAACAGCCACTCTCCCAGACTGATGTTCCTCGATTCTACTGTATAGCCCCCCTTTTGTAAGCTGTTTTTGGAAAAGAGAAAGGGTCTACTAAGCAAATAATTGCAAATGTAAGCACAAAAACATTCTGAAACCTGCTTAATCCAACAGAGGGTCTGTCCAATAGCACCGGGCACAGCAGGCTACCAGAGAGACCACTCATACAAACACACACACACACACATCCACCTACGCGATGCCAATTTACAGTCACCAATAAACCTGAGCTGCTCATCTTTGGGGATATGATGAGAATCCAGATGAGGATAAATGCAAAAAATGGAGAGAATGAGCAAACTCCATGAGGGCATCAGCCAGACGTGGCATACAAAACCAAAGACACAGGACCCAAGGGGTGGCAGCACTACCCGCTGGGTCACAATACAGCCCTACTAATGTCAATAATATCGTCATCATTATTATTAGCAATAGTAATGTCACAAAAGCATCTGGCACACGGCAGGACCGGGCACCAATGCATTCTGGGATACTCAAACATCCAGCCACTCACGCCCTGTCACCTTAGCGTCACTAATGAAGCTGCCATGAACAACTTCTGGTGATGAGTCAATGCAAATATGGAATGAGCAAACTCCACATGGACGACTACCAGACATGGCATTTACACCCCACTGCACTGGACCCATGAGGTGGCAGCACTACCCGCTGGCATAATCAGGATAGGCAACCACTAGGGGCGCCGTTTACCACAAAGGGGGGGGGGGGGGGGACAGAAAAGATTAAATATTTTTTTTTTTTACTCTTAGTATTGCAACAATATTATTTTCTAACAAGCAGACATGGCATTTACACCCCATTGCATGGGATCCATGAGGTGGCAGCACTACCCACTGCGCCACAGTACAGCCCCAGAAATATCAATAACATCATCATCATTATTATTAGTAATGTCACAAAAGCATCTGGCACACAGCAGGAACCAACCCAGGACTGGGCATCAGTGCATTCTGGGATACTCCAACATCTAGCCACTCACGCCCTGTCACCTTAGAGTCACTAATGAAGCTGCCATGAACAACCTTTGGTGATGAGTCAATGCAAATATGGAGAGAATGAGCAAACTCCACATGGACGACTACCAGACATGGCATTTACACCCCACTGCACTGGACCCATGAGGTGGCAGCACTACCCGCTGGCATAATCAGGATAGGCAACCACTAGGGGCACCGTTTAGCACAGGGGGGGGTGTGACAGAAAAAATGAAATAATTTTTTTTACTTGTAGTATTGCAACAATATTCATTTTCTAACAAGCAGACATGGCATTTACACCCCAGCACGGTCCACTGGGCCACAATACAGCCCTGTTAACATCAATAATATCATCATCATCTTCATCATTTCAACAACGTCCAAAGTAAGGCACTAAACAAAACCAGGGCAGGGCACACAAACTGACCGGGTTTGAGTGGGCTAGTGTGGTATTTAACATCGACATTGAACCTGACACACACACACACACACACATTTGGGTGATGTAGGAGGAAAAACGGAGAAACTGGAGAGAAATTGATGTAAATACAGACAGATCTATCAAACTGCATGGACAACAAGCAGACATGGCATTCACACCCTAATGCACTAGATCCATACGGTGGCAGCACTACCTCCTGGGCCACCATACAACCCTACTAACATTATTACCATCATCATCAACACCATCTCAAGAACATCTGAAAAAAGGTAGAAACCAAACCAGAACATGGTGCCAGTCCATTGCTGGGCACACAGATACCCATTCACTTATTTGGGGTCACCATTTAACCCTACCGCGCGTGTCTTTGGATAATATGGAAGAAAAGCCAGTGAACACGGAGAAAGTTCAATGCAAATATGGGCAGAAAATGCCACATGGGCAATGACTGGGCATGACATTCATACTCCATTCAGTGTGACCTCATCAGCTGCCAGGGTGTGTCTCTCTCTCCCTCTCAGGGTCTTCTGGAAGACTTGGGCACCACATGGCAGGTTTTTGTCTCCGGTATCCTCCTGCCACCTGGGGGGACTCCCCCTGTGCTGGATAGTGGAGTCTTCAACTACCTACAAAGACTGCCAAAGGTAAGATGAAAGCCAAAGCAGGTGGCACACCCTCCACACACCGTCTCCCAGTGATCGTGCTTGCCATGCTATTTACCCCTCAGGCAGTTCAGACTTTCATTTCTCAAAGCCTCCGAGGGATCAAATGAGAAATTGTGTGCTGGCGACTGAGACTTAAGGACAGTCTCTTTTAAATTGTCAGTGGCCTACGCTACAAGAAGGAACGCCTGCACTTCTAAAATAGACGCTATGCCCGAAGAGCCACGGAACAAACCAGAAACCTTGGCAAGCAGATGGGGACGTCAGAAGGAAATGAATTCCCTGCTGTTCCAGAGGAAAGGAGATATTAAAAGGCGGAGGGTGCTTATCTGCCGGGGCACTGAAGCTCATCTGCTCACTTCCACGGGGTCTTTGACAAATCCGACCACCTCTGCCTGTCAGACGCCTTCATAAATTCTGGAGGTGGAGGTGGCAGGGAAAGCAGCCAAGGCCACAGATTTTGTCACTCCATAAAGAAAGTGTGCTGTGGAGCGGCAGCCCGTTTTGATTTGGAGTGAAGGCAGACCCCGTTATTATTATCTTGATGGTGTGTGTCTAAGGGTTCAGCAGCCACCCCAGGCTCCCAGGTTGAGATCAAACTGACAGCCCGAAATGCAGGAACTGAGAAGAAAATACTCGGCATGTCGAGCTGGCCTGAACAGCTAGAGGGTGGCACCGAGTTCAATTGTTCACAAGTTATTTTATCAGAAAAATTAAAATTCAAAATGCAACATTTGGTGGAAGTAAAATGAGACGCGAGGACCTTCTGAACCTGCATATTCGACTCTGGGGTTACAGGGGGCAGTCGAGTCCCCTGGTGTTAGAAATCAGCCAGGGCTTGTCTCATGGTTTATGCTCAGTTCCCTTTTTGGATTGTCATTTGCATTGTTTCTGAATTATTATTTTTCATGTTTTTTGGGTATTGTGTAATTTTTGCTCGTATTGTTATGTGTATTTAATATTTATGCCAGTCAGTCATTATCCAACCCGCTATATCCTAACTATAGGTCACGGGGGTCTGCTGGAGCCAATCCCAGCCAACACAGGGCACAAGGCAGGAACAAATCCCCGGGCAGGATGCCAGCCCACTGCAGGGCACATGCACACACACCAAGCATTGTTTATAATTACATTTGCCTCATACATGGTGTTCCAGTGGGTGGGACCCAAAGAGGCGGGTCCACCATGACACCACCACTCAGGACCGCCCCCAGCCTTTACAGTGGTGTGAAAAACTATTTGCCCCCTTCCTGATTTCTTATTCTTTTGCATGTTTGTCACACAAAATGTTTCTGATCATCAAACACATTTAACCATTAGTCAAATATAACACAAGTAAACACAAAATGCAGTTTATAAATGGTGGTTTTTATTATTTAGGGAGAAAAAAAAATCCAAACCTACATGGCCCTGTGTGAAAAAGTAATTGCCCCCTGAACCTAATAACTGGTTGGGCCACCCTTAGCAGCAATAACTGCAATCAAGCGTTTGCGATAACTTGCAATGAGTCTGTTACAGCGCTCTGGAGGAATTTTGGCCCACTCGTCTTTGCAAAATTGTTGTAATTCAGCTTTATTTGAGGGTTTTCTAGCATGAACCGCCTTTTTAAGGTCATGCCATAGCATCTCAATTGGATTCAGGTCAGGACTTTGACTAGGCCACTCCAAAGTCTTCATTTTGTTTTTCTTCAGCCATTCAGAGGTGGATTTGCTGGTGTGTTTTGGGTCATTGTCCTGTTGCAGCACCCAAGATCGCTTCAGCTCGAGTTGACGAAAAGATGGCCGGACATTCTCCTTCAGGATTTTTTAGTAGACAGTAGAATTCATGGTTCCATCTATCACAGCAAGCCTTCCAGGTCCTGAAGCAGCAAAACAACCCCAGACCATCACACTACCACCACCATATTTTACTGTTGGTATGATGTTCTTTTTCTGAAATGCTGTGTTCCTTTTACGCCAGATGTAACGGGACATTTGCCTTCCAAAAAGTTCAACTTTTGTCTCATCAGTCCACAAGGTATTTTCCCAAAAGTCTTGGCAATCATTGAGATGTTTCTTAGCAAAATTGAGACGAGCCCTAATGTTCTTTTTGCTTAACAGTGGTTTGCGTCTTGGAAATCTGCCATGCAGGCCGTTTTTGCCCAGTCTCTTTCTTATGGTGGAGTCGTGAACACTGACCTTAATTGAGGCAAGTGAGGCCTGCATTTCTTTAGACGTTGTCCTGGGGTCTTTTGTGACCTCTCGGATGAGTCGTCTCTGCGCTCTTGGGGTAATTTTGGTCGGCCGGCCACTCCTGGGAAGGTTCACCACTGTTCCATGTTTTTGCCATTTGTGGATAATGGCTCTCACTGTGGTTCGCTGGAGTCCCAAAGCTTTAGAAATGGCTTTATAACCTTTACCAGACTGATAGATCTCAATTACTTCTGTTCTCATTTGTTCCTGAATTTCTTTGGATCTTGGCATGATGTCTAGCTTTTGAGGTGCTTTTGGTCTACTTCTCTGTGTCAGGCAGCTCCTATTTAAGTGATTTCTTGATTGAAACAGGTGTGGCAGTAATCAGGCCTGGGGGGTGGCTACGGAAATTGAACTCAGGTGTGATACACCACAGTTAGGTTATTTTTTAACAAGGGGGCAATTACTTTTTCACACAGGACCATGTAGGTTTGGATTTTTTTTCTCCCTAAATAATAAAAACCATCATTTAAAAACTGCATTTTGTGTTTACTTGTGTTATATTTGACTAATGGTTAAATGTGTTTGATGATCAGAAACATTTTGTGTGACAAACATGCAAAAGAATAAGAAATCAGGAAGGGGGCAAATAGTTTTTCACACCACTGTATATTGTGGCTGAGGGTTTAAAGCAGCAGAGTGTCGCTGAGAGTGGTAGGGAGCGGATCGCACTGTAAGTAACGTTGGACTTTTTAGGGTTCATAAGATTTTTGAGACACAAATCATGTTTAACGATAAGAGTGAAAGACTGAACAAAAAGTCCCGAAGATGGTCAGCCTAACATAGTCAAGGTGAAGAAAGGAGTCAAAAACGGGAGACCACAACCAAAGCAAAAGGAGCAAGACGTTAATCAGAAGTAGGAGGATAGCAACACATTAAGGTTACAACAGGATTTTGACTCGTTTGCCTTGGGGTGCCCCTTTAGCCATACCATTTTCCTTTTTTATCCAGTTTGCCATTAATTGTGCTACTTTTGTTTCAGTAAACTGATTCTTGATTTAAAAAAAAAAAAGTTTTGTTTGCCTTTGTTTCCTCAAACCAGAGGTTTACAGTCATCCTCTCCCTTGAAGGGGAGTCTTGGGGACATTTCAAAGTATTTTTGAACTTGAAAAGCCTGTGCATGCCTTGAGGCCTGACTTTTTTTTTTTGTTGTGGGGGCGGGCCAGGCTGCCCAGGGACTGAGGAAAAAAAAAGTAGAGTCAGTAAAAATGTATCATGAGGAGAGAGAGAGAGAGAGAGAGAGAGAGAGAGAGAGAGAGAGAGAGAGAGAGAGACAGACAGGCAGAGAGCCAGGATGGAACAAACTGTACAAGTGGGCGGAGCTATTGAGAGATGTCATGTGACATCAGAAGGGGGAAGAACACAATTCGATGCCAGAGGTGGAGTTTTACAGAGGAAGAACGAAGGAAGACAGGAGGAAAAGCAAAAGAGTTTTTTAAGTTCACTTTGCTCCTCTTAGGTTTCAGCCAGGATCTTGTCCCTGCCTCAAGTGTGTATTGTTTTATTTTAAAGTTGTTGTTGAGTATTTTGCATATTTTGTTTAATTCTGCTTCACATTTCATTTTGTCTTTGTATTGTATTTGTATTGGGTGTGGCGAGGATGGACAGGATTAGGAATGAGGACATTAGAGGGTCAGCTCAGGTTGGAAGACAAAGTCAGAGAAGCAAGATTACGTTGGTTTGGACATGTGCAGAGGAGAGAGATGCTGGGTATACTGGGAGAAGGGTGCTAAGGATAGAGCTGCTGGGTAAGAGGAAGGCCTAAGAGAAGGTTTATGGATGTGGTGAGAGAGGACATGAAGGTGCTGGGTGTGACAAGAGTAAGATGACGAGGACAGGAAGAGATGGGAAAAGATGATCTGCTGTGGAAACCCCTAACAGGAGCAGCTGAAAGAAGAAGATTGTAATTTGGTTGGATCCCCCATGTTTGGTTTATACTTTGATTTTTGGATTTTCTGGCTTTTGCCTCCAGAGTTTTCTTTTTTTAAAGGTACCGACTCAGGTGAGGCCGTGAGATTCTTTTGAATTCTGAGTTAATCCTCCATCTTCATTACTTTATGTAATGCATCAGTTTCACTAGCAGAAAAACCCCAGAGCATAATGCTACCACCACCAAGATTAACAGCTGGCCCAATGCTCTTGGGCATGAATGCCTCACCTTCTCCCCTCTAAACATACCTCTGGTACAACTCAATCCTTTATCTCATCTGACCAAACAACATTCCTCCTAAAAGCTTTGTCGTCTTTGTCCATGTGATAATAATGTCAGGTTATATAGCGCCTTGATGTGTGGAGTACAAGTCACAGGAGGTTCTGCTCAAACTTTATAACACACTGGTGAGGCCTCGTCTGGAGTCCTGTGGGCAGTTTTGGTCTCCAGGTTTAGATCTGGATACACAATGGGAGGTCTGAAAATCGAAAGTCCACCTTATGAGGAGGATTTAGGAGTCATAGTGGACTCTAAGCCATCAACTGGCAGACAGTGTATAGAATCCATTAAGAAGGCTAATAGAATGCCAGGTTATATAGCGCCCTGATGTGTGCAGTACAAGTCACAGGAGGTTCTGCTCAAGCTTTATAAACACACTGGGCCCCATTAGACATAGCAGCACTAGAGAAGGTCCAGAGAAGAGCACCCAGGCTTATTGAGGGCTACAGGGGATGAGTTAGGAGGAAAGATTAAAAGAGCTGAGCCTCTTCAGTTTGAGAAAAAGGAGATGAAGAGGAGACCTGACTGAAGTGTTTAAAATGATGAAGGGAATGAGTGAGTGCAGTGGATTGAGACGGTGACTTTAAAATGAGTTCATCAAGAACACGGGGACACAGTTGGAAACTTGTAGAGGGTACATTTTGCACAAACGTGGGCTCTTGAACAAGGCCCTTATAACCTGCACTTGCTCCAGGGGGCGCTGTACAATGGCTGACCCTGTACTCAGACCCCCAGGGGTATGCGAAACTAACAAATTCCTAATACAAGAAATTGTATAAGGTGAAATAAACCAAAAAAAAAAGTTTTTCTTTACACAGAGGACCACAGACATAAGTGAGCAAGTCGTGTGGTGGACAGGAAGACTTTCGGGACTTTCAGAACTCGACGATGTTATTTTGGAAGAATTCAGTGGATTGGACTGGCGAGCTTTGTTGGGCTGAACATCCAGAATGTTCTACTGTAGTCTGTACACCTCTGACTACAAACATAACAGCAGGTCAGGTCAATTGCAGGACTTCTCAGATGATTCTGCACTTTTGCAGTGTATTGATAAGGGGGATGAGAAAGAGGAGAGGAGTCAAGGGGAGAACTTTGTTTCATGGTGCATGGAGACAATCATCAACTTAACATCAGCAAAACCAAGGAACTGGTGATCGACGTTCACCACACCAAACAGCCTCTATGTCTGGTCACTATTCAGGGAGTGAATGTCCATTCCTAAAAGTACTTAGGGGTCCACATTAATGGCAGGCTGGACTTGTCTCAGAACACAGATGAACTGCAGAAGAAAGGTTAGAGCAGACCCTTCTTCCTTAAAAGACTGCGTTCCTCTAAGGTGGGAAGGGACATCCTTCACATCTCCTACAAATCTGTGATGGCCAGTGTGGTGTGCTGGGCTGGACTCTTCACTTCCAGAGAGACCCACCGAATCCACAGGCAAATTAAAAGGGCAGGCTTAGCTATGGGACGCACTCTGTTACCCCTGGAGAGACTAAGGGCAAACCTGAGTGCCATTGTGAACAACGCTCCCTGTGACACACCAACGGTGAGGACTTTCAGCCAACAAATTATTCAGCAGAAACGTTTATGGGGACTCCTTTATACCCAAGGCCAGTAGGCACCTCGCCGGGACTGGAAAATCAAACCTTTTCTTTCTTTTCAGTCATTCTGGCGTTTTTTCAGACCACAGCACATGTGTATATTTATTTATGTTCCTATTTATATACTCATATATTGAAAGAGCTTTCATAAGAAGAACATTATCCCCCGGGCGACAAATGAAGTTCTACCCGTCTCACATACACGACCGTTAGATGAGCGGATGGACACGCGTCACCACACAAGTGTACAAGAAATCCGCCCTCTTCCTTAAGATTCCTGGTTTCCTTGGCATTCTTTGGGGTTTAGGGATTGTGAGGACGCCCCCCTCAGGCCACCCTGTTTACTAATTTCAAATTCGGTGTCACTTTAGATGGAGTGGGAATGGCGACGATCGAGATTTTCACATGAACTTCATTAGCAGGGGCAACACTTGGTCTGAAGGGCTGCTTTGTGTACCCCCCCCCCCCCCCCCCGACCCTCTAATAAAGAAATCAATGGCAGCTTTATTTTTCCAAAGTCCTTTCATTTTTGCTCCTGCCGCCTGCAGTTCTTTCTTCAGTGACGAGTTGATGCAAAGAACCTCGAGATTAAAACCGACAGTTCGACTTGAAGGAGTCGCCGAGGGACTGAAAACTGCCGAGTAACTCTGTCTCGCCCAGCCCCGGTCTCCTTCTTCTTCTTCTTCTTCTGTGTGTGTGTGTGTGTGTGTGTTTCAGAAGCACACTGTGTGCGGAGATGACTAATCGTGTCGACCGCAGCCTGTCTCAGGGACTCCGAGGAGTAAATAAAAACAGATGAGCCCGCTGGCCTCGGTGACCTCCGGAATCATCGCGAGACGTAAACGAACGCCGCCGCGCCGCACTATCCCCCCCCCACCACCCCACCCCTTTCCGGTAGTACTATGCATCTCAGCAAAACCGGACACTCCGGACTGCCTTATCATATTTATAAAATGACTAAATATAGTCAAACACGGCGGACGGCACGGCTTTTGCAGTCACTCAGCCCCGTTTGCTAAAGTCTCTCTTCAAGACCCTCACAAAGCGCGACTTTCATTATCACGTTTTCCTTTTTTTATTTTTAGCGCCTTCAGTATGCAGCACAGAAGATACGACAAACATGACCGACGTTCGGTCACGTGTCACTCAAAATGTGCGACTGCTCCTGCCTGTGCGGGGCAAGGACGTTTATGGCACATGGGGGTTGTTGGTGGGGCACACGATGACTGCACGGTTGTTGTTTCGCTAGCTTTTAAAATGCTTGCCTACTTATACGTCAGAATGAAAATGTGTGTAACAGCTCCTTATAGCAGTGTTCTCAATCACTGGGTGGTGGTGGTGGGTCGCAGGCTGCCGCCAGCGGTGGATCATGTGTTTATAAAGGTGGTGGGTCGCCGCTCCGATGATCTCACTCGATCCTCCCGACACCCAGAGAGAGGGCTGGGAGCATGCGCCGGCCGATTACAACACCCACTACACGACGAGCCACCCGCCACGGCGCGTGCAGCCATTAAACGGGTGACCCCCTCAGCACCACACTGAACAGTGCAAGGTGGCTGGAGTGCCAATCCTGCCACCAACCCCCAAGTTTTCCCTGTAAAATGGAGGACCTGGTCAGCCGGTGTTCTGCTCAGTTCATGGAGGAGGAGCCCCCCCCCCCCCCAGTGGGTTGCAATGACTCTTTCATGGGGGGGAAAAAGTGGGTCAGGACATGGAAACAGTTCAGAAACACTTGGCTAAAAGCTTAAATTTATATACTACACACCATGGAATCAGGACAGTTTCAGACCCCTTCACCTTCTGCACACGTGATTGTGTTGTAGTTTAAATCTCTCGATATTGTAACAGTAGGGGGCGCTAGAGCTCCCTTGAACCCTCAGGTACCACGCCAAGCACCAGGTAAATGTACAATTATTATTCTTTTTATTACAATAATGTGCACTAAGCACCCTCCACTCCACACTACTCATAAATACTCAATAATCAATTACTAATACAATTCTCACTCCTCCTCTCCCAGACACTTAGCCACCCTTCCTCCCAGCTCAGCTCACTCGTCTGGGGTTTCCCAGAGTCCTTTATAGTCCCTGACCCGGAAGTGGTTTCAGCCCAACAATCATAAGTCCTCATCACTTCCGGGTCAGATTAAAAGTCCTTTTCTTCAACCCGGAAGCACGTCGTTCCTTCCGGTCATGTGATCATGACGCACTTCCGGGTTATAGGGCACGTAGCACTCTGAAAGCCTCCCTACAGCGGCTCCTGGTGGTCCCCATGGTATCCAGCAGGGTTGTTTATAAAAACTACAATGTCCATAATGCCCTGCTGGAATATGGGGACCTTCCATGCTGCTGGGAGGGCTCCTTCTGGTGGCCTGGAGGTGTGGACCGGAATATTTGGCCGGCCATCCCTCACAATATATAAAATCCAACGTCTGTCTGTCTGTCCGCTTTTCACAAGAGAACTACTTAACGGATTTAGAGGTTTTTTTTTTTCTTCTATAATTTGCTTAAACATTCCGGTTGATTTTGCGACTTCTCACATCGCGCTTAGTATCACAGTTCGCTTGCGGTGCCGGTTTATTTACACGAATCCGGGACAGAGGCTAAGAGCCGAGGGGAGAGGTGAGCGTGACGTCAGGATTGGGAAGCTGGGCAGGGGCCTCCTCACTCACGCGCCTGCCTCGGGGTGTTAGCTAGCAAACGAGAGGGCTACTTAACCGATTTCAATCCTTTTTTTTTCTAGAATTTGCTTGAACATTCCGGTTGATTTTGCGACTTCTCTCATCGCGCTAAGTATCAGAGTTCGCTTGCTGGAGTGATATATTCGCGCTAATCAGAGACAGAGGCTGCGGGCCGAGGGGACGGGGAAGCGCGAGGTCAGGAGTGGGGAGCTGGCTGGGGCTCTCCTCACTCACATGCCAGCCTCCATTCGAGTCCTTCTACCTCTGCGTTTTGGAGCGCACCTTGTCTGTGCTTTTTCTAGCCATACCGGTTTGTTTATTGGTTTATAAAGTGTGTCCTGTTTCACTACTACGTGGGCAGAGCTGCAGGAAGGCAGCTAGTTTTGCATAAAAAAAAGTGCCATCTTTGGCCATCAATCTCTACTTAATAACTAGTAATGACAAAGTGAAAATGTGTACAGAACTGTTAGGAAAATTATTTAAAAATCAAAAACTGGAACCTCTCACTTACAGAGGTATTCAGACCCTAAGCTGTGACCCTCCAAATTGAGAAAGTGTTGAGAACTTGACCAGAGTTCACCTGTGGCAAGTTGAATTGATTGGATATCATCTGGAAAACTGGCACCTGTGGACCTGTGGATCATACTGCATGTCAGGATGGAGTCCAAGGATCTCTCTGTAGACCTCTTTGCATTGTCGACCATTTCAAGGCCCGTTCTCAGCCTTTGTATCTGATGCTGAGGAGCAGGTCCTCCAGTAGATCACTGTGGTCGCTCTTCTTTGATAATTCTAGTTTCTGGGGTTCTTGCTTCTGTTTTTGGGATTACTGATTTCTGGATTATAGATTGGACTTGTCCGGTTTTAGATTTTAAGGTAAATCCATGTTAAAATTCTGCATTGGCCTTGTCCTTCCAAGCCAGAAGTTTCTGCAGTTCCTCTCCTTTGAAGGCCATTTTTTTTGGCCATGCTCCAACCATCAAAGGGGGGTGGGGTACACCTTAACAATAGTCAAGCAGTTAATTTATAGCCCACTTGGTCCTGAAAGGGTCAAAGGGAGTGAGAGCTGGAGACTAACAGAGATGGCATAGGCTGCAAGGCCACAGAACAAACCCTGGACAATAGTGCCAAGTCCATCTCAGATCTTAACAACGGGACAAACAAAATGGCGGCAATTACCTAAAAAACATCATTAGAATTGAATTCTAGGACTCCAAAAAATAATTAAAAAGAAAAAATAAAAAAAAATACAATTACCGTATATACTTGAATATAAGCCGAGTTTTTCAGCACCCAAAATGTGCTGAAAAACGTCACCCTCGGCTTATATTCGAGTCAGGTCCCGCTGCCCCTGACAACCCAACAGAAAACTGGAGTGTACAGAGAGAGAGAGAGAAAGAGAGATGGATGGAGACACACACACACACGCATGAGAGAGAGAGAGAGAGAGACACACACACATGAGAGAGAGAGAGAGAGACACACACACGTGAGAGAGAGAGAGAGAGAGAGAGAGAGAGAGACGGACGGAGACACACACACAGACACGCACACGAGAGACAGCGAGTGAGCGAGACACCATATTGTTTTTGTTGACCCTCTTCTCCACTTACAGAGCTAGTTTACTGTTTTTCTTTGAAATAAATACTCAAAAACATTTAACCTACCGATGCCTCAATTAATGTATGGTAATTTTATTGGTATTTATTTTGATTATTGAAACTTACCAGTAGCTGCTGCATTTCCCACCCTAGGCTTATACTTGAGTCAATAAGTTTTTCCAGTTTTTGTAGGTAAAATTAGGTACCTCAGCTTATATTCGGGTCGGCTTATACTCGGGTATATACGGTACATAAAAAAGAGCAAAATCTTAATACATAATTCGCCTGCCTCCTCACTCACTCACTCACTCACTCACGTCCGTCCGAAGCCGAATGCGCAGTCGCCTTCTGCACAGCTGCCCGAAAAACCTTACGAGACCGACATCCAACCCCAACATCGCGGCAGGCGGCGGATTTATGGATGTAAAAATTCAAAGAGAAAGGCGACTTCGATTAAAGCTCTAGATGCCTGAAAGGTGATTTCGACTACAGCTCGAGGCCTAATTACGCATTCTGATTCAATACTGCATTCATTCGATACACCTATATCAGGTTTGTGGTGCTTATACTTATTACTATTCCATATTGTACTGGAACATTCATCATTCAATATTATACTATAGGCATGGAAAATTCATCAACTGACAGTACAAGCCTGTACAGTAATGAGTAAAGCGGACTACAATCATTACAAAACAACTTCTTCGTTACTTATCATTTGTTCTTCATACACTGCTAACACACACTCGTGCCAGTTTCATCTTACGTTGTTGAAATGGGCTCTTTGTCTAGTACAGGGGTCGGCAACCCGCGGCTCTGGAGCCACATGCGGCTCTTCAGCCTCCTTGTAGTGGCTCCCTTTGGCCTTGACAAAAAAATAAAAACCATGAAAATGAATGATGGCAATTTCTTAATTTAACTTGTATTTTTATATATATATATATATATATATATATATATATATATATATATATATATATATGTTTATTTACTACTACTGCTATACATTTTAACATCTAATTTAGAGAGTTTAATTCTGCGTGGACAGAAGCATTTGCCTTCACCGCCAACGACGCTGGCTTACCGGTGTGCTTAATATGTGGCGATAAATTATCGAACAACAAAAAATGTAACGTTGAAAGACATTTTCAAAACAAGCTCTCAGCATTCACTGAAAATAAGCGAAAAGATGAGCGAAAGAGAGCAATTTCGGAACTGCAATGGAAAGCTGAACAGAGCAAACATACTTTCAAAAAGTGGATCACTTCTCCACAATCAACTACAGCTGCTAGTTTTGTGGCAGCTCAAGAGATCGTAAGGAGGGGTAAGCCGTTCACAGACGGAGAATACATGAAAGAATCGTTCATAAAAATATCAGAGCATCTATTCTCCGACTTTAAAAACAAACGGGAAATTGTTCAGAAAATGCAAGCTGCATTTAGAGAAAGATTCAGTGAATTCAGAAAGGAAAAAAACACTCTCTCCTTCCCTGTCACACCCCTGGACGTCGACCCATCCCTGCTGAACACATCCGCATTCACAGGAGTAAGTAAGCCCGATCTAGAAATTTAACTGGACGACATAGCAGATAAAGATTAATGGGTGTCCAAGTTCAAATGCCTGACAGCGGATCTTGAAGAAGTCACCCGTCAGAAGGCTACTCTCGCTAAAGAGCACAAATGGAGTGATATTTAAAACCTCCCCAAACCCGACAAATTTGTTTTCGACACATGGAGTGCCATTCCCGAAACGTATATGAACATGAAAAAATATGCATCTGGAGTCCTGTCCATCTTTGGCTCAACATACTTAAGTGAGCAAGTTTTCTCAAGCATGAACTTCATAAAGTCCAAATATCGCTCCCGCCTCACACATGAGAGCCTGCAGTCCTGTGTGAAGGTCAAAGTCACATTGTACAGCCCCGACATAGAGATGATCAGCAGCGAACTTCAGAAACAGAAGTCACTTTAAACAGGTGACAACAATAGCATTTAATAAGCTATTATTTTTCAGAAAAACAAAACACATTCATTTCGGACCCGGAGCTGATGTAGGTTTTTTTGTATGTTCAGGTGCTTCAGTTGATTCAGCACACTGAAATGGAATTTTATGTTTACTTTTTTAAAGCTGCTAAGCTACAGCTAAATGTTTTATTTATATTAAAGTGGGCTAGTTTTTATTTTAATTTTACACAGGTATAGGAAGGACCCAAATAGGCCTGCATAGTTCAGTTTAATTTATTTCAAAGTAGGCCTACACATGCACACTGCACTTCTGTTTGTTGTATTCCGTGGTTGTAACATGTAAAATCTTAAAAAAGATTAAAACTTTTAAAAGTTTATCAGCTGTGTTATGTTTTGCGGCTCCAGACTATTTTTCTTTGGAGGAAGAGGGGGCAAAATGGCTCTTTTCATAGTGAAGGTTGCAGACCCCTGGTCTAGTATGTACATAAAACACAGAAAAAAATGAACTATGATATTAATAATCATAACAATATGGGCCCATGAGTGGGTGGACCTGTAATGAAGTGTCGCCTATCCAGGGCTGGTGCCTGGTAGAAAAGGCAGCAGTGCCCAGTGACCCTGAATTATATGAAGCAGTTTTGAGAATGCTATGTTACTACAATAGAAGGGCGTCTAATGCACCTTTCATTGGGACAGATTTAAAGAGCACACTGTGGTAGATTCAGAGTGTAAAACCCACCATACCCTCCACTTCCAAACCAGTCTCTGGAATACCCAACTTCCTGAAATGGTATCAGTCACAGACAGACAGATATGAAAGGCACTATATAACAGAGAGAGTCACACATGCATGTCGAAGGATCACTTTCCGGGCTCATCTGAGGTATGTAACACAACTCGAACACGAGACGGGGTGCTGTCACTAACGATGTCACCTCCCTTCCCCCCCCCCCCCCCCCCGTGCCCGAGAATATGCATAATAAGGTCAACTGACTCCGCCACTTCCAGTCAGAGCCCTATAAAGCCCAAACGCCCTGACAGGTGGCATCTTTTTTTTTTTTTTTTTATTGGACCATGCAGACTGCCAGATGAAGCTCCTCAGAATACAGACCCGCTTCAAGTGGGCCATTCTACATTGCCTCAAGCGGCTTTTTTATTTTTATTTTTTGCTTTATAAACATTTTGCTGTGCCAACGTGTGTACTGTGTTTAAGAACTGTTGGTAGTTAAATAGGACGACCCAGTTGGCACCCCAACATTTCAAATACCCTCACCCAATGACAATTGATAGATCAAAATAAATAAAAAAGGGAAATTATAATCCTATAATGCCATGAGATAATTGTGGAACTCTCCCGGCTGTCGGTCAGTCAGTCGTCATTTATATAATAGCACCCTTTGCTCCCCACTTTGGACACTTGACAAAGGAATGTGGATTATGATACAGGATCAAAGTGTCAAACTCATGACTGCAATAAAATGAAAGGATCACCCAGACAGAGACCAGGAGGAGCTTGAAGCTCACGAGCAGGGAAACAGAGGAGTCAATTGAGCTCAAAATCTCCAGAGAATAGTTAAAATGCTTTGGATGGCAAAGACTGAAGGCTTTCCACTTTATTTCTGCCATTTCCAAGGCAACCCCTGATAATAGCATAGCTGTTAAAGAGAATGGCCCACTTCTTGATTATCAAAGAGGCTTTCCACTGACGAGGATATTCAGTAGGCATGAAGGGTTACTTAATGCTGGCATATTTCTTCAGTGTGTGCAAAAATACGCCAGGTTGCCCACTGAAGTGTTGCGTAATGAGGCCGCATTCAAGCATGGCTCAATTTGCAGCCCACCTGTTAGCTGCATTTAAAGAAGTCGTCATATGCACGGGGCCACTGCGGTGCAGGTCTCGCCTTGCAGAGCTTGGCGGTTGGGATCCACCAGGGGTTCCATCCCCAACCCCCCACATGTAAAAGACAAGGGTCTCGGGTCGTCAGGAAGTTGCTGGGGCTCAGACTCCAGTTCTTCCTCTACTCTGCTATTCACCACAGCTGCTCCTTTCTGCATTAGAAACTCGGCCTCCAGCCTTTCCTTTTGATGGTTATTTGCACCCTGGTTCCTTCTATCTGCGTCTTTGGCGCTGCCCCCAGCCCTTTTTTTCACCTGCTATTGGTCCCTCTTCTCTCTTACCAGTGTACAAGACTCCACCCCTTTGCCTTGCTATTTTTTACCCCTACATTTCTATGGGTGGCTGAGGCTCCACCCCTAGCCTGCCCTTTTTGATGTTTATTCATCCTGGCCCCTCCCATTAGTGTAGACGACTCCACCCCTAGCCCTTCCTCTTGCTTGCCATTCAGTCCTGGCCCACTCTACATATGTCTGAGGCTCCACCCCTTGCTCTTCCATTTCTTATTCCCACAGCCATCACCCCCCCAAACACCCCCTCCATATTTCTACCTTCTCTACCTGCTGTTCAGGCCTCCGATACCTAAGGTCTATGATTCAGGCATCCCCACCCAGCTCTACATTTTGCTTACCACTCACCCTGATCCCTCATCACTGTGTTTGAGGCTCCGTCGCCAGCCCCTCATCTTCCTTGTTGTTTACATCTGACCTCGCCTATCTGTGTCTGAGGTTCCACCCCCACCCATTCATTTTCCCTAACTACTCACTCTGGCCCCTCCCATCATTGCATAAGGCTTCACCCCAGCCCTTCACTGGCATTACCACTAAACCTTGGCCACTCCTACACGTGTAAGATGCTTCACCCCCCAGTCCTTCCTTTTTTCTGCTGTTAGCCCCAGTACCTAATGTATCTGAGCCCCCCACCCCACCAAGTTCTTCATTTTCCCTACTACTCAGCCCAGGGCCCCTCCTATCTGCATCTTAGGCTCCTCCTCCCAGCCTTATCCATTGACAGTTATTTGCCCCTAGTCCGTACTATCTGTGCACAGGGCTCTTCCCCTAAAAGTTCCCTCTGCTTTTTATTCACTCACTGTCCCTCGATCTGTGCCTGAGGCTCCATCGCCGCACTTTGATTGTTTCTCCTACTCACCCTGGCCCACCCCATCAGTGTATAAAGGCTCCTCCCCAACTATTCATTTTCCTTACCACTGACCTGGCCCCTTCTATCTTCGTCTGAAGCTGCACCCCCAACCTTTTCTGTTGAGGATTATTTGCCCTTGGCCCCACCTATCTGTGCAGGAAGCTCCGCCCTTAGCACTTCCCTTTACGTGCTATTCGCCCACTGTCCATCTCCCCCGCTGTATGAGGCCCCGCCCCTAGTCTTTCCTTTTGATAGTTATTGCAGCTGGCCTCTCTTATTTGTGTATGAGGCTCCACCCCTAGCCCTTCCTTTTACCTTCTATTGGTCAATGGCACCTAATGCCTGCATCCGAGGCTGCCTCCAGCTGTTTATTTTCCATACCATTCACCCTGGCCCCTCCTATCTGTGTCGGAGGCTCCACCCCAGCCCTTCATTTTTCCTACCTCTCACTCTGGCGCCTCCGGTCTGTGTCCGAGGCTCCACCCTCCAGCCTTTTCTGGTGACCATTATTTGCCCCCTAACCCCTCCTATCTTTAGGAGGCTCCACCCACAGTGTTTTTCCTTTGCTTGTTATTCACCCCTGGCCCCTCCCTCCTGTCCACGTTTGCAGCTCCATCCCCTGCCTTTCCTTTTGACAGTTTCAAGTATTTCAGGGTCATGTGGTGGAGAAGCTCATCCTAGTAGCTTCAGGACCAAGCCCATCACTGTGAACACTTGGGCCCACCCCCAAACACCCAGCCATTATTGGGGTACATGATGAGAAGGAACGCCTGAAGAACAATCCACATGGATATGGGGAGAACATACAAACTCCAAACGGGCAGGATTTGGACCCAGAATGGCCAAGTCGGCAATGCTAACCACCTTGCTGCCAACTGTGAAAAGTGTTAGAAAAAGAGCGGACGGGCAGCGAGCTGTGAGGCAGCAGCGCTAACCACTGTGCCGCCAAGCCATTCAACTACAATAAAGCTATTCTGTATGGATACTTAGATACACATCTCATTCTGAGCCTCAAAGTGGAATGAATTCAGGAAAAAAAAAAAAAAAGTTTTTGACCTATTTTTATTTCATGTAATAATTTAAGTTCAGATTGCATTCAAGCAGATTTTAATTTATGAAAAAAACATCCATTCTTACCAAAGCCTCATCTAGAAATTCAAGTATAAAATACAATAGAAGGATTCCTAAATGCTAGGAGTTTTTAAACCCCCCTGCTGATGAGGCAGGGTGGCACAGCGATTAGCTCTGCAGCCTCACAGCTCCTGGAGATTGCAATTTGAGTTGCTGAAGGGTCTGCAGGTTCCCCTTGCACCCCCAACGATGCAGGAACTGGAGGCTGACAGAGTCGGCTCACTAAGTGGATGGACTCGATGGTTTCCTGAAAAAAAAAAAAAAAAAAAAAAAAAAAAAAAAACATCGGCCTTTCCTCATTCCCTAAATGCCTAAGATCTCCAGTCCAGTCGAGGCTTCCTTCTTTGCACTTCTACCCACCATGTGTTTCCTTTCCTGTGAGCAAATAGGAAGCAATCGCGGTCATTCAGCCATGTTTACTGAATCCGAGGCAAGTCTAACCCCCCCCAGTCCGAGGAGGGGAATACCAGCTCGCATTCTCATAAACATGGCTCCATTGTTTTGGCTTCGGAAAAATGTCCCTTTTCCCTGACTGCTAGTCAAAGTCAAAAAATAAGAAGAAAGAAGAAAAGATCAGTGCTACCCGGCCGCTGCCACTGCTAAGCGAATTCTCCGTTTTGACTTTTGCTCCCTGGCTTCGCAAGGCCAGCAGTAAGCGTTTGCCAAACAGATTGTATCAGCTTAGTGTTTACAAGAAAACCAAAGCTGCCCGGCAAGATCTGCACTGCGATAGACTCGGGCTCCACGGTCCCAGCGCGCGCGTGCGCGTGTGTGCGCGCGCGTGTGTGTCGTAAATAACTCTCTTCCTGTTCCTCAATCTTGTTATCGGCTACCTCAGGTTACAGCAGAAATACAGCGTGAGAGAGCGAAGACATGTCGGAGCATGCAGGGGCTTGTCAGGGCATCTGCTCCGCTCCCTCGGCCTCGCCGTCCGTCTGGCGGGCGCCTGCGCAGTGCACAGCGAGGAGCCGAACGAGACGAGGGCTGGACGCGGGCACAGGGCCACATCAGCAAAGTGACAGGCTGGGTGGGAGAGGACGAGCATGCGGGCTTCGAAGGAAGGGTTTAGTCACCTTCGACGGACGGAAAAACACAGGCCTCCGCGCTATTCACTCGTTCATCCGTCCGTTCATCCATTACGATCATACTGTAATAATAATAATCTTACTTTACAAAGTGCTTTTTAAAACTACTCAGGGCGCTTTACATCGATAGTGGGGTGCCACCATTCATTCAATCATTCGTCAGTTCACTCATTTGCGTCTTCATTTATTTCCTCACTCAATTCATCTGTTTGTACATTAATTGGTGTGTTTGCCCGATTATTACATTGTTAGATCATTCATTCATCCATTCGCCCATCCATCAATTCTCTTGTTCATTCTCATTTCTTCATTCATTCGTCACATCATTTCTTTCATTTCTTCATTTGTCGGCATTTTCATGCATTTAGCCATTCGTTTGATCATTAGTTAATCCCTCCATTCATTCACACATTCATTTTTCCTATCCATTCATTCATTTGCTCAATTCTAAGTTTATTCATTTGTTCATTTTTTCATTCTGTCATTGGTCTGTCTGTCCACCAATTCATTTACTTGCCCACTCATGACAGCTTGATTCATCCATCCACCCGTCTCTTGTGCATTCATTTTTTAGGTCTTCATTACTTCACCCACCCATCCATCCATTCACTCACTCATTTTCTCCATTCATTCATTCCTCATTGTTCATTTAAACATTCATTTGCCCGTTCGACAGATCACAATTCATTCTTTCATCATTTCATTCAGCCCTCCATTCATTCATTCATTGACCCCCCGGTTTGCTCTTTTATTTGTGTATTATCCAGTTTCTTAGACCATTATCTCATTCATTCATTCTTTCATCCACCCAAATCATTCATCCATTATTCATTTATTTGCCCATGTTAGATCATTAGTTTAAAATCACTCTCTTCACTTAATCCACCCATCCAATTTATTCCTCCATTTTATTACTCATTTTCCCATTCATTATTCTTCCATTACTTCATCTACCCATTCATTCATCCATTTGTTTATTAATTTGCCCATTTGTTGGCTCATTAGCCAAATCAACCATTTATTCCCTCTCATTTCCCAAATTCATTCATTCATTCACTCGCCCATGTGTTAGATCATTCACTAAATTATTCATTTTCTTTCTTCATCCACCCATTTCATTCATTCATGTAACGGTTAGATCATCGGGTTCATCATTCATCCATTTATTCTCTCTTTCATCACTTCATTTGACCAATTTATTCATTCATCCACTCATCCATTCACTGATTTGTTCACTTCTGTATTCATTCTTCCTTTCTTCACTCCATCCACCCCTTCAATGGAATATTTTAGGGTTTGTAACAAATATGTAAAACCTCCTGGTCTGAAGGGGGGCACACCTGGCACGGTCACCGAGTTGGCATCTAACAGACCCCACAGCAATGGATCTCCAAGCACCCCTTTCTTCTTGCCCAGGCCTGCACGTTTGCTGCTGAATGCCCTATCAGGACATGTCGGTGTCCTGTGCCACTCTTCACCCCGTGAACATATGGGGGAGGTGGGGAAACCACACAAACTCCAAGCAGGCCACCTCTGTGCCAATCTGTGCACCCCAGAAGTAGGGAGGTCCACTGAGCCCCCCCAGAGAAGCCGACATCAATTCGACACACAATCTTTACTGCTCAAGTTGTATCCGGATGGCTGAGTTACAAAGCCCCACCGTGCCACCCAAGCCAAATCGGCCGCCCCCAGACGTTCTTTGACAGTCAGCGAGCCCTGCGGGTGCCGGATGAGGGTGTGGACTGGTGGGATGCTATCTGCATGACGCCATCGGCGTGGTGTGCTTTGGCTACCTGTTTCAGCCTGCGCCGTTCATTCATTCATACAAACATGAAAGCCGTTCAGTTGACCCCCCCCCCCCCCCCTTTTTTATTTTCTTCATCTTCTAATTATGGAACACCGCGTGGAAATAAACAGGAAAAGTCCTCCCAAACTAAACAAGCCTATAACCGGGAAGTGGGGGGGTTGAGGCGGAGGGGCCGCACAGCATTGTGTCAAGTGAACAATCTAAAAGAAAACGTGCCAACACCTGCACAGCTGGGGCACCTTCACAGGGGGACGTGCCAGGGTGCAAACCAAAGGCAGAGCAGCAGTAGGACCGTAACAGATTGGCGTCCGTCACTGGCACTGGGGGCCACCGGAAAGCCATCGGTTAAATCAGACAACACCGCTAGGAGAAACATCCGAACAAGCACAGGGAGAACAAACTGGGATTTGAACCCCGAGAACGGGAGGCACCACCACTTCCCAGCAGGCCAAGCAGAAATCCTGCAACTACATATAAAGTCGGATGGGCCACAAAGCACACGAGGAGTGAGGGCCATCGCATGGGACAGCTTGTCCGTTTGAGCCAACGGAGACGCCATGCTGAGCCCGACTTCACCTTCCTCATTCATAAGGTGGGCTCCATGGCCTCCGTCACAAACACATCTGTAGCATACACTCACTGAGCAAATGATTAGGACCGCCAGACTAACACTGGCTAGGACCTCCTTCACAGCATGGACTCCACAGGATGCTGGAAACACTCCATGGAGATTGAGGTCCATGCTGACAGGGTGGCATCACGTCATTTCTTCAGATTTGGCAACTGCACGTTCATCTCCCATTCTACCGCAGCCCAGGGGTCTCCTACTGGACTCGGATCTGGTGACTGGGAAGTCCACTGACTCATTGTCATGAAACCAGTTGGAGAATACTTTCACATTGTGACATGGTGCACTGCCATGCTGGAAACAGCCACTAGAGGATGGGCAAATCGTGGGCACGGTCAGCCACAATACTCCAATAGGCCATGGTCTTCAAGTGATGATTGAATTTGTGGGCCCAAAGTGTGCCAAGAAAACATTCCCCTACACCACCACCAGCAGCCCTGACCTGTTGACCCACGGTGCATGGATTCGTGCTGTTGGCACCTACCTACCCTCAAAGGTTGACATGTTGTGCATTCCGAGATGCTTTTCTGCTCACTGCAGTTATACGGAGTGGTCACCTGACTTACCAGCTTGAACCTGTCTGGCCATTCTCTCCGGACCCCCCCCCCCCCCCCCCCCCCCCCATTGTGTGGTTTGATGTGAACATTAACCGAGTCTCCTTGCATGATTTTATTCATTCTGTTGCTGCCACATGATTAAATAATTGCATGGATCATTTCGGGTGTTCCTAATAATTTGCTGTGTGAGTGTTATCACACACGCGTGACTAGGGGGGCATTCTCAAGGTTGGGGCACCGATGGTAGTTCCACCCCGAGTCAAAAGGGGGAGCTGGCATTCACATCGCATCCTTTTTCCATCTACAGACCAAAAGCTCCAAAAGTCAATGATCCATGAAGTCACTTCCACTTCGGCACATGGCCCTTCTTCCAGTGTGGAAACCATAGAAAGGTCACACATACACGGACCCCCCAGTCTGACGAATGGACTCACATCTTACAACCCTTGTAATTGTTACTGCTGATTATTTCTTTGTTTTCTTCTACAGATTCTAAGGGAATCACCAGCTGGTGGACTAAATCTTTACCTGCGTGTTGCCTACTACTATATTTGTACAGCGTATAAAACAAACTTACTAGACCATCTACAAAGACATACACACACGTATAGGGGGCCACTCAGGAAACAACAGGCAAAATGCAGGACCAGCCTTAGATGGGGCACCAGTCCATGCCAGAGTACCCACATGCACAGGGTGCCAAGGTGCCCTCATACACAAACAAACACAGGAACAATTGTAAGTGACCAAATAACCTCACACACACAACTGATGAATGGGACAAACCCGAGTACCCAAAGGAGAATAAAACACACACAAAGGGAGAACATGAAAAGTCCACACAGACGATGACCGAGTGTGGGATCCTTCAGTTCCCTTTTTCATTGTTATTTCTTCATTCGTTCGTCACAATTTCATACATTTATTCATTTGTTGTCATTTTCATGCATTTACCCATTCGTTTGATCATTAGTTAATCCATTCATTTTTCCTATCCATTCATTCATTCACTCAATTCGTAAGTTCATTCATTCCTTCATTTGTTTATTCTTTCATTGGTCTGTCTGTCCGCTAATTCATTTACTTGCCCACTCATGATAGCTTGATTTATCCATCCACCCGTCTGTTGTGCATTCATTTTTTGTGTCTTCATTACTTCACCCATCCATCCATTCGCTCAGTGATGAATGATGTACCCGATGATCTAACCGTTACATGAATGAATGAAATGGGTGGATGAAGAAAGAAAGAATGAATGATTTAGCGAATGATCTAACACATGGGCGAGTGAATGAATGAATGCACTGGGGAAATGAAAGAGGGAATAAATGGTTGATTTGGCTAATGAGCCAACAAATGGGAAAATTAATAAACAAATGGATGAATGAATGGGTAGATGAAGTAATGGAAGAATAATGAATGGGAAAATGAGTAATAAAATGGAGGAATAAATTGGATGGGTGGATTAAGTGAAGAAAGAGAGTGATTTAAACTAATGATCTAACATGATGACCGAGTGTGGGATCCATCAGTTCTCTTGTCATTTCTTCATTCATTATCACAATTTCTTACATTCATTTATTCATTTGTTGCCATTTTCATGCATTTACCCATTCATCTGATTAGTTAATCCATGCATTCACACATTCATTTTTGCTATCCATTCATTCGCTCAATTCGTAAGTTCATTCATTCCTTCATTTTTTCATTCTTTCATTGGTCTGTCTGTCCACTAATTCATTTACTTGCCCCCTCAAGACAGCTTGATTCATCCATCCACCCACCCGTCTCTTGTGCATTCATTTTTTAGGTCTTCATTACTTCACTCATCCATCCATCCATTCACTCACTCATTTTCCCCATTCATTCATTCCTCGTTGTTCATTTATTCATTCATTTGCCCATTCGACGGATCACAATTCATTCTCTTTCATCATTTCATTCACTCCTCCATTCATCCACCCACTCATCTGTTTGTTCTTTTACTCGTCTATTTTCCGGTTTCTTACACCATTATCTTAATCATTCATTCTTTCATCACTTCATCCACCCAAATCATTCATTCACCCATTGTTCATTTATTTGCCCATGTTAGATCATTAGTTTAAATCACTCTTTTTCTTTCTTCACTTAATCCACCCATCCAATTTATTCCTCCATTTTATTATTCATTTGCCCATTCATTATTCTTCCATTACTTCAACTACCAATTCATTCATCCATTTGTTTATCATTTGGGCCACGTGCCGAAGTGGAAGTGCCTTCATGGATCGTTGACTTTTAGAGCTTTTGGTCTGTAGATGGAAAAAGGAGGCGATTTGGAGGACAGCTCCCCTTTTTAACTCGGGGTGGAATTACCATCGGTGCTCCAACCTTGAGAATGCCCACACACAACTCTAATGGGATGAGTGAGACAAACCAGAGTGCCCAAAGGGGAATAAAAAAAAAAAAAAACACACAGACAAAGGGAGAACATGAAAAGTCCACACAGACGATGATCGAGTGTGGGGTGCCAGTGCTTGATTTGAGAGGCATCAGGCTTAACTGTTGAGTCACAGTGCCACCCATGCTGTATATAAGAGTTAATGTTTTCAAATTTGAATTCCGATCTGAAGAGGTCGTTCCATTCATACGTGCGTAAGACACGAATCTTTGGTAAATTTAGTACATATTTGGAATTTCTGGAGTTAAACTGAAATGTATTCTATAGGAATAGTTTCAAAATCAGCTATGGGCCTGTAGTTAGGAGTTTAGTCTGAATGTCAATCTGCAGACACTGGTGTCCATCAGCATGGCACCGCACCATAGACTAGTCAGCCTGGTCCTCTCGACTCTCACTTTTTATTTCTGACTTTCAAAGACTGGTACGAATACATTTTTAAAATATTTGATAACGCTTGTATTACGTGTACCCTTAACGTTCCTCATACGCTTTTCCTCGGTATCCTTGTGTATCTCGATCTCTCTTTCCCGCTGCTTCCTCTCGCAATCACATAAAGCCTGCTTCTCAGACTGTCATTTTGAGGCGCCTTCTGTCCGTTGTTTGACTGCCACCAAATGGTAGATGTGCCCCCCCATTACCTGCTATGAAAATATTCTTCTGAATACTTGCTGTTTTTGAAGACGACTCTCAGCGCTCTTCCTATGCCTTTTCTCTGTATCCTCGTTTGGTGAAATCTCTTTCCTGCTGCTTCCGGTTATTTAGAGGCGCCTTGCTCACTTCTTGTCCGTTGTTTGACTACTACTGACGGTAGATGGGGCCCCCCCCCCCCATTACCCACTATGAAAACATCCTTCATATTCTTGCGAATGCTTCCCATTTTTGAAGACGACTCTCAGCGCTCCTCCTATGCCTTTCCTCAGTATCCTTGTGTGGCTATATCTCTTTTTCCCGCTGCTTCCTGTCATTCTGAGGCGTCTACCTCACCTCCCGTCTACTTTTCGACTACCACCAACAGTAGACAGGCCCCCCATTACCTACTATGCGAACATCATTTGTATTCTTGCAAATGCTTCCCGTGTTTGAAGACGACTCTCAGCGCTCCACCTATGCCTTTCATTGGTATCGTGTGGAAAAATTTCTCTTTCCTACTGCTTCTGGTTATTTAGTGGCGCCTTGCGCACCTCTTGTCCGTTGTTTGACTACCACTAACGGTAGATGGGGCCCCCCATTACCTACTAGATAGATAGATAGATAGATATAGATAGATAGATAGATAGATAGATAGATGGGATAGATAGGATAGATAGGATAGATAGACTTTATTAATCCCAAGGGGAAATTCACAATGAAAACATCCTTCATATTCTTGTGAATGCTTCCCTGTCTTTGAAGGCAAACCTCAGCATTCTTCCTACACCTTTCCTCGGTACCCTCTTGTGTCTCAGACTCTCTTCCCTCGTGATCCCATTCACGTAAAACCCGCTTCTCACACTCTTGTCGTTTTGAGGTGCTCGGCTCACCTCCTATCCGCTTTTCAACTTCCAGAAATGGTAGGCAGGACACCGTTACCCACTGTGAAAACATCACTGGTATTCTTACTAATCCTTCCTGTGTGTGAAGAAGACTCTCAGTGTTCCTCCTACGTCTTTCCTCGGTATGCTCGTGGGTCTTGCCCTCTCATGCCCGGTGTATCCTGTCTCAGTCACAAGATCTCAAGATGCCAGTCTGCTTATGATTCCAAGAATTAATCAAATAACAGTGGGAGGTCGAGCTTTTAGTTACAGGGCCCCTAAACCGTGGAATGGTCTGCCTGCTACTATAAGAGATGCCCCTTCGGTCTCAGCTTTCAAATCCCGGCTGAAGACTCACGACTTCAGTTTAGCACACCCTGACTAGAGCTGCTGATTAACTGTGCAGACTGCATCTCTGCTGTTAGTCATTAGCACTAAAACATAAGTAACATGACAGTCAGAATTTGATACTAACCCTCCGCTATTCTGTTTCTCTTCTCGGTACTCAAATGTGGCACTTGGTGCCATGGCCCACCTGTCAAGTTGTTTTGCCTGCCTAAGGTAAAGTCATCTGTGATGGAGGATCACAGGAATCATCAGGTAGAGGGGTCCTTTCATCAGATTGGCTGTCTGAGCTGTGGAATGGCCAATAGGGGAGACAGCTTGATGAATTGAGTTCTACAGGACTCTAAACAAATCCAAATCCTATTATGGGATATCATCTACTGTTAAATTCTGCTCCGTACTTGTAAAATTTTTATACTGTACTATTGATTTGTTCTGTGTATTGTATTGTATTGACCTCCTTCTTTTTGACACCCACTACATGTCCAACAGACCTGGAAAGAGGTCTCTTTTTGAACTGCCTTTCCCAAGATTTCTTCCATTTTTTTCCCCTACAAGGGTTTTCCTTGTCTTCTTAGAGAGTCAAGGCCGGAGAGGGGGGGGGGGGGCTGTCAAGAGGCAGAGCCTGTTAAAGGGCATTGCGGCACTTCTTGTGTGATATTGGGCTACACATAAATAAATGGTATTGTATTGTATTTGACTTGAGGACATAATGTGAAACTGACCAATCAGATTGTTTGGCTGGGCCAGACACACACAAACACCCCCCCACAGCATTCTTTTATCATATTATAGATTCTTATTCACTAAACTGACAACTGAAAGCAGAGACTGGCTGGAGCTTCACTCTGGGGTGACCACTGCTGATCAAGCGGGTGACTAAAATCTCAGCTGCAGTGAAGACCTGCGATGCGACTTCTCCATCCTGAACTACACCCCCCCACCAGACGAGTTCTATCTTATGCCTATCAGCCTCTTAATCACACAATTGAAATGTGCAAACGCCTTTACTGGGAATGCTTCTGCGTGTGGGAAAATTCGCACACGTTACAGCAGTACTCAGAAAAACAGATGTCACTTATTAACAACTTCCATTTGTTATCAGCCGTTGGTGGAAACCAGTTCCATCCTGAAGAAGTGAACGTTAACAGATTTTGAACATCGTCAACAGCGTGAAGTTCAGCACAAAATGCCTCATACATTCTGCGGACTCATTGGTTATGTCATAAGAGGCTTAATTTAGCCCTGTGGTGGAGCAGGCCTGCAGAAAGAGGAACTACCAGACTTTCTGTACAACTGCTGACTGTGGAAAGTGTCACGGCTGAGATAAGTCGAAACCGTGAAGAAGTTCTCGTGACCTCCTGCTAATACAGGAGAGGCACCTACAGCAACACTAGGCCTTGTGATCAGTGGGGGCGAGCCCTGGTCAAGATGCAGACTGGACAGCAGGGGACAATCGAGAACCACAGGTGTCATGGTGAAGGACAGCATGAGGAAGATGGTGATGATCCTTATCTGTTGTTGTATCAAAACAGAACGTGCTTTTCATACAGTACAGAGCCATGCTTTGCATGGAAAGAGAAGTATACATGTCCACTGGAGCAAGTCGTTAGTGATAGGCCGGATAACCAAAAAAATAAAAGACATCCACTAGCTGGGCTACATTTGAAATGTGCGTGTCCATGCCCAGTTAAAAACCAGGTTTCTGTGAATAAAGTGCCATGTAAACCCTTACTCCAGTTACAGAAAATGGAGTTAACACACATTGATTTCTCCACAGCTAACCCAGTTAAGGACTAAGAAATCCCTAACTGTAGCCTGGTAAGGGTTTACATGGCCACATCACCAGGTTATAGTTAAGGATTCTGGAGTCTGTGCCTGCGCATGTGTTAGCCTCACACAAGTTCTCAGTAGCATCCACAAACATTAACTACCCGAGGCAAACGTTCAGGTGATAGCATTATTCCTTCTCCAGGCCGAGATAATCCGTCTCAGTTTTGCATGTACTGCATGAACTTTGCTCCAGGAATTCCAGTTTTTCCTATACACATCATGCTGGACAGTAATGCAAGAATAAAGTTGGCCAGAATAACTCCATTACTTTAATTCAAGAAACCATAAAATTCATTATCCTCTCAAGAGTCTCCATCCATGGAGCAATATTTTAGACAAAATAAAATAAGTATGTAAAAAAATAAACTGACAATACATTTAAAACATTTGTATTTTTGTCATGGAATGGGTTTGTTGCTTATTTTTTTATGCATTTATTTATTTAATTCTTCACTTCTTTATTTCAGTAACACCACATACAACATGAAATGCGCCGGGAAATGAAGGCTGTCAAAGTCTGGAGGGCGGGCTCTAGCGAGTACTGTGCTCGGATTGGTGAATCGGCGGTGGCGGGTAAACGCAGGATTCCCGAGGCAAGCAAGCACAGCGCATGCTCAGAGTTGTGGTTCTCTGCGTCTGTGTGGGTTACAAGCGCTAAGCTAAGCGGCTACGGCAATTCAAAAAGCCCTCAGTTCCTCCTCCTCCTCCTCTTAAGATTCTGCATCTGATGCGTGGTGTCTGCATATAAAACGCAGCTCTTAAGATTTATGTGCGCTCTGCCGACAATTCACCAATCAAAGCACCGCACTCGCTAGAGCCCACAAATAAAGACGTGAAGAAATACTGTAATTAAATGCACAAAGAGGTAAGCAACAAAAGATGGATTTTATAAAACATTGATTTATTTATGCTCACAAATCACCGTTTTATTCACTGTCACGTGTCACTGTACATCTATTTATTTTGGTAGCGCTGCGGCCACGCATTACGGAGACCTGGGTTCAAATCCTGTGTTGAGTTTGCATGTTCTCCCCGAGTTTACGTGGGTTTCCTCCCAACTGTCCGAAGACATTTAGGTTTGGAGGATTGGTGATGCTAAATTGGTCAGTGTGTGTGTGCGCGTTCGCTGTGCGATGGACTGGCGCCCTGTCCAGGGTTTGTTCCTGCCTTGCGCCCTATGCTGGTTGGGGTTGACCCCAGCACTCCCCTCGAACCTGGTTCTGGATTAGGCGAGTTCGAAAGTGACATGTATTTATTTGCATATTTATTTATAATTCGATTTTACCCGAAATATCCCTACATATCATAATATCATTCCTGCTCCTGGAAAATCCAACAACAACAGAGAAGCCCTGGAGCCCCGTTGTCCTTTTCCAGGGAGGTCCTATTTCTCCGGACGGAGACCGCGGACATTTTTCGCCCATTCGTTTTGTTTTATTGAGCAGCTGATAAAGAAGGACCCCCTTATCACCTCTCTCGCGTCTGCCACGCTCACCAGCAGGTCGAGGTCCACTCGTTTATTGTCCACGAGCAGGCGCGGCAGGCACGTCGGTGGAGCTCGACTCAGGCGCCCTTCTAATAATGTCACCCGCCGAGCGTGCGAGCTCAGTTACCAGCCGTGGATTGCGGCAGCCCGAGCTGGTGGGGCTGGTGCCTCCGTGCCATCACTCTTTACTTGTATCGTAACTCCTTGATCAGTTTACTGCCGTCTTGGGCGGGCGGGCAGACCCAACGTGCAGACAAAATATTATCCAATATATCAACACTCAGCTGCTGCCATGGCAACAATCGGCAGCTAAAATTAGACCTCCATCCAACTTTGATGTCACAGTGTAAGTGGGAGAGAAGGGAGGCGGGTCGGCGAGGATGGCGAAAACGATCAGAAGAGATCGTGACCCGACGTGGACGCGACCTCTCGCCTCTTGTCACCTGGCCGGGATTCTCCGTTTTTGTAACCCTGGCCGGGATGATTTGTAGCTTCGTCAGAGGCACACGTCGCTACCTTAAACTGTTGCGCATCAAATATTAAAAATGCATCTGCTCAGAAAATATTCCCGACTCCAGTGGAATACGTTACATAACTAGAGACGCGCCGGCAGCCACAAAGGCACACGGACGACTTTTTCTGTCATCCCCCCCCCCCCCCCCCCCCCCTTCAATATTACAACAAAGAAAACAAAAAACATCCGACAAAGCACGTGACGGCGATGTGTTAGTGGCGCATCAGTGCGCGCGCCGGCAGACCCCACTGGAGACGCGGGTTCAACACACAGCTGTCTGCGACTGTGCGCGGATTGTCTCCGGGACACCCCGCTCTCCTGCCACAGAGGCTCATATGAATTGGTGACGGTAAGCAGACTCTATGAAGGGTGGGGGGGGCACAGTTTACTTCTTCCTGACTGGGGACGCATTGCAGGGCTCAAGCTCCATTCGACCCCGTAAGTGGCTTGGGAAACGAAAAAAAAACAAAAAGGAAGTGCCAAAGTGCTGATGCAGGGAGATACCATCAGGGAACCCATTTTTGGCTGCCAAAAAAAGCACCATCCAAAAGAAGAAAATTTATTTAGATCTGCAACGGGTCCCATAAATAAACATGAGGAGATAATGGCAGCTTTGCGAAAAAGGTCCTTCATAACAAAAATTCAGGCTAAACTCGGGTTTTGATCTGTTAGCTTTCTCCTATGTAGCCTACTATACATAAAGGGGCCCAAAGCCCCACCTTCACCACCCCCCAACACACACACACATAATCCTCCGCAGAATGAAACGCTTCTGTGTCAAGCAACTGCTCAACCCACTAAAGAGCCACTTAAGAACGTCGAAGAGTGCCAGGATTGGGCATCTGAATTCTGGTCACCCACAGCTCCGCACTGTGGAAATAAATAGGACGAGTATGAAGTCTTTGATCATGTAATCGTTTTTATTCAACCAATATTCATTTTATAAAGCTCGACCATCTGCCGTACTAGTGCAGATTTCCCCATACATGTGGCCCAGTACAACCTGACCCTGCACTTTGAGAGCGGGATGGGTGTGTTGCGGTTTGTATTTCGTATTTCAGAACAATGGGATAGAAAGATTTGAAAGGTGCCATACAGAATAGCCTTTACTGTCATTGCGCAATGTACAACGAAATTTACTGGTAGCTCCCAGTAAAACATACATTTGGACATAAACAGAAGTACAGCCTGTGCTAACTACAGTATATAAAAACAATCCATTAAGAATAATAAACAGATTGACAGAAGAGACTCGAATAATAAATTGACCCTCTAATAACATATACTGTATATAGACAGGAGATGCACTTTATAATAAATAGATATGAAAAGGCACTATATAACTTATAGAAAGATATGAAAGGCACTACATGACAGATAGGAAAAATATTCTGATGAAATGCACATTATAAGAGACACACAGAGAGACAGATATGAACTTTGAACTGCCTTTCCCAAGGTTTCTTCCATTTTTCCCTACTAGGTTTTTTTTGGGGAGTTTTTCTTTGTCTTCTTAGAGAGTCAAAGCTGGGGGGGCTGTCAGGAGGCAGGGCCTGTTAAAGCCCATTGCGGCACTTCTTGTGTGATTTTGGGCTACACAAAAATAAATTGTATTGTGTATATGAAAGGTGCTATACAATAGGTACTGTGATCGACACGGGACACTAATAACGGGCAGACCTATAGATAGGAAAGGCACTATATAATAGACAGACTTGAAAGATGCTATAAAATACAGTAAATACATGGACACAAAATAATCTATACATCTGTTATTAGTGTAACATTAAAGGCACTATATATTAGACAAACAGCGACATGACACTCACTCTAATAGACATAGACAGGAAACTTACTTTATAGTAGATAGACAGACAGACAGGAAAGGCACCATATAATAGAGAGGCTACCAAATCATAGCAATTTCTACTTGATTGTGTACTCCTTTCAGTCTCTTCGCATTTCTTTCGGGACAACAGATAAATTATTCAAACTTTATAACAAATCCTTAAAAAGTATCTACCACCATAAAATCCCACCACAGAAGGGTGAGGTGCACAGAACGTCTGAACCCGATTCTCTCCTCTTACCTGGCAGCTCTATCTTGAGAAGATCCCCATTATAATAATATTATTATTATTAATAAATACAGGACAGCAGATCCAAACTAACAAGGACAAGCCTAGAGAGTCCCAGTGCCACAACGGTGTTTGGGGAGCGTTCTCTGGTGACGTTTTGAGTCAAACATCTGACAGATTTAAAGAGGCCAAGTCAAGCCTGTGGCTGTTTTGGGGTTGCTAGAAATGAAAATCCTCAACGTAAAAACGCGACTTGTGTGAAGCAAATTGCAGAAGGAGCTTAGAGTGATGGAAGAATGAGAAACGATAAGAGGACCGGAGGCTGAAGCAGCACACCGACCAGCACAAAGCGACCCCGAGTGTAACGCCATTGAGCGGCGGGCACAGCGCGATTAACTTGATGGGCATGCGAGTCAAAGTCCAGGATGCAGAAGGAAAGAGCGAGAACAAGAGAGTCACACAAATGCACAGGGACACTCGAGACGAGCGTCAAACCGTCGAGACTTCTGGCCACATGAAAGAAAGCACTGCCTTTACATCCTTACAGCTGCGTTTCTTTGAAGAAGGCCGCGACGTGATCGACGTTGAGCTTCGTTTTTCTTATGGTGACAACAGAAGAATGTGTTGCCAAAATACAAAAAGTCCCAGTCATTCAGGAGGAGCCACCAGAGGTCACACAATACAAGCGGAACTGAAAGATGGGAGTATTTACAGTAGAAGACATCAGGCGTCTCAGCCGCCCCTTATCATTCACTTGGTTTCATCTGTATTGTCAGTTTTGGACTGTACAGTGTAATATTAAAGGTCTCTCTGCACAGTATACAGGTGCATCTCGATAAATCAGAATATCATTCAGTGATACAGTATATTTCAAGCGATTATTCTTTTCATTTTGCGGATTATGGCTTACAGGTAATGAAAATCAAATTTCAGTATCTCAGAAAATTAGAATATTGTGACAAAGTTCAATATTGTAGACTCCTGGAGTCCCACTTCAGTCAGCTAGTTAACCCTGAGCCTTTAAAATGGTCTCTCAGTCTGCTGACCTGACAGACGTCCACAAGACAGTCACCGAGACCCTCACTCCACAAGGAGGCTAAGCCACAAAAGGTCATTGCTAAAGAAAGTTACAATATTACATAAGACCAATAAAAAAATGATTTTTAATACAGAAATGTTGGCCTTGTTAAAAAATTAAAAACACGCATTTTTACGTTTTCCTCACTTTAAGTTCCCAATAAAAGACGACTTATTATATCCAAATCTTATGGAAGAACTTCATCCCGAAGAAATGAGTACACGGGCAATCCTAGCACCGAGAAACGATGAAGTCAAACAAATTAACGAGAAAATTGTCGATCGGTTACACGGCAAATTGGTTAAATTCGTATCGATAGACTCTGCTGAAACAGTCGGTGGTGATGGTGCGGAAGATGACAACATCAACTTACAATATCATGAAGAATATCTACAAGCGTTAACACCGTCTGGTCTTCCCCCGGCTGAATTACTGTTGAAAGAAGGACGTATCGTAATGTAATTGTGTAATTGATGTCTGAGTGATGGGCTATGCGATGGAACAAGATTAGTTGTATTCAAAATTGGTCGAACAATTCTGACATGTAAAATTTTAACAGGCGACAAGAAAGGTAATGTAGTCCATCTTCAGGGGTTACATCCGACACCAAAGGAGATCTTGATATGTCATTCATATTAAAACGTTTACGGTTTCCTGTTAGAATAGCTTTTGCTGTGACAATTAACAAATCTCAGGGACAAACATTCAAAAAAGTGAGCTTATTTATTAGAGAGAAAGAAACGAAATTCACTCACGGGCAGTTATACGTGCCGTTGTCACGATGAAGGTCGAAACACGGAATCAAAACTCAAAGTGATATCGACAAAAAGTTAATTAAAAAAAATTGTGTTTACTGAAGTTTTACAGTAAAAGTTTAAAAAGTATTTGCGTGTTCATTTCAAAGCCAAACAGAATGAAAACATATAACGTAACGAATACCTCTAACACAACATGAAACATAATTTTCTTTCAATTTATTACGTTTTACTATTTTTTACTATGGTCACCTGCATGTCCTCTCTCACCTTAGTCCTTCCTCTCCTCCTCTTGCCTGTCAGCTCTATCCCTATGACCCTTCTCTCATTATATCCAGCATCTCTCCTCTGCACATGTCCAAACCAAAGCAATCTCACCTCTGTGACTGTCTCCCAACTGTCCCACCTGAGCTGACCCTCTAATGTCCTTATGTCTAATCCTGTCCATCCTCGTCACACCAAGTGCAAATCTTAACATCTTTAACTCTGCCACCTCCAGCTCTGTCTCCTGTGCCACCGTCTCCAACCCATACAACATAGCTGGTCTCACTACCGTCTTGTAGGCCTTCCCTTTCACTCTTCCTGATACCTGTCTGCAGCCAAAATAAGGAGAATTACTCGCGGTAATGTAAAATAGTTAGGTCTATTATGCCTATGTAACAATTCCCATGCAAATAACAATCTGGGAGTTTGCATGTTCTCCCCGTGTCTGTGTGGGTTTCCTCCCACAGTCCAAAGACATGCAGGTTGGGTGCATTGGCGATCCTAGAATTGTCCCTAGTGTGTGTGTGCCCTGTGATGGGCTGGCGCCCTGCCCGGGGTTTGTTCCTGCTTTGCGCCCTGTGCTGCCTGGGATTGGCTCCAGCAGACCCCCGTGACCCTGTGTTAGGATATAGCGGGTTGGACACTGACTGACTGACTGACTGACTGATTGACATAATCGGTTTATATTGTACATCTGTTTCCCCAAACACCATGAAGCGGCTAGTGTGTAGCGCCTGCCCGGGGGTTGGCGAGTGAATCGAGCAGCGGGCAGAGCCCCCCCCCCCCCCAGTTATTTTTAAAAACTGCTTTATTCTCCTTGTCCCAACTGCAGTACTCGTTTGTCTTAATAATTCTTTTTATTTATGGCGAACCATTCCCGTGCTCCTGGCACTGTAAAAGGCACACACTAATAAATGCCAGGCAGGCCTCTTTCTAAGGTGTCCTTGAGACCCCAAGACTGCCAGCTCATTGCCCTCTGTGACCCCAAGTAAGTCACTGACCCCCCCCCCCCCAGGAGACCAAAAGTCAGAAAATGTAAAAAGTAACGGTGACATCCCCTGCTGCCGTAATCCGCCTTGCTAATAATCATAATGAGTACATGGCGACGATTCTCTAATATTAAAGGGTCCGCATCAGAAAAGCCATGGAGTGCACAGCCTTACGACTTCTTTTAATTTATTGACGTCAGCGTGGATGTAGCTGGGGGCTCGGGCTCATTCGACAATTCTGTGTTTTGTCACGCGTTATGCAAAACTCAGCCTGCTCCCCGGTGGCTCTGTTCATTTCCATAACCGCTTAATCCAATGCGGGGCTTCGCCAAGTCCAACCGGGCAGAATGTGGGCAGTGGACGATGGCTCGCCACGCTCTCGTCAACCTGCCGGGTCAGAACTCAAACCTCACACCGGGAGGCTCAGCCATTTCCTTTCACTGAATGCAGACTCTGGTGGTCTGGCGCCTATCCTAGCAGCACTGGGGTCAAGGCAAGAACTAACTGTGGATATCAGGGCACACCGGCCCACCACAGACCAACTTAGAGTCACTGTGACAAGAGCAGGCCATTCAGACCGACAGGCTCACGTAGACCCCCCCCAAAATTACATCAAGTGCATATGGTTGGGATGGGACAGCCAGAAGAAGGCAATGAGGAGTGTTGTGTGAATGAAGAATTGAGCTGAAGGTTATAAAAGGGTTCAGCAATGATGTGTGGAGCAGAAAAGGGAGAGCAGGAGAAGAACAACATGGAGGGGGCAGAAATGGAGAATGTGGAGATGGATGGGTGGGGGTTACAAAAGAAGGTCAGAATAAGAAAGGATACATATCAGAGGAGCAACAAAAGTGGGAGAAGACACCTAACAAAAAGGACAGGAATGGAGGCTGAGGTGGTATGGACACGTGATGAAGATGTGGGCAAAGGAGGGATGGAGATGGGGAAGAGAACAACGAGGGAGGCCAAAGCACAGGTGTTATCTGAAGGATAAAAGAGTCTGATGGGGAGGAAAGGAGAAGACTGGACAGGCACTTTGACCCCATATAGGTCTTCATCATCATCATCTTCTTCCTCTTCTAACACATACATTTTTGGGACTTGGGAGCAGGCACAGAATTCATGCCTAGCAGCAGTGGAATCAACCCTGGACAGGGCACCAGTCCATGACAGGGCACACTTACTCACACCAGACCAGTTTAACCTAAAACACATAAGTTTAAGGCATTGGGGGTGTGATGGAGTTCTTCTATTTATGAAGCTCATCTTAGCCGTGATGGGCACAAAGCTGGAACCATCTCTGAACAGGACGCCCGTTCATCACATGGTACACTTACTCACCCCACTAGAGTCACTATTCAACTGAAAATGCAAATGTGTGGGACATGGAAGACAAAAAAACTCTAAGGACTGAAGCCTACTGTGGTGGGTTGGCACCCTGCCAGGGACTGGTTCCTGCCTTGTGCCCTGTGTTGGCTGGGATTGGCTCCAGCAGACCCCCGTGACCCTGTGTTCGGATTCAGCGGGTTGGAAAATGGATGGATGGATGGACTGAAGCCTATCCCAGCAGCAATGGGCACAGAGCAGGGTCATTTGTTCATCACAGGGCACACTGACCCACACCAGGCCAATTTGGAGACATCATTTAACATAATGGGTAATGGGAGGGAAAAAAATGGACTTTTCAATGGAGACTGGCGCCAATCCCAGCAGCAATGGGCACAAAGCAGGAGCCAACCCCATACTGGTTGCCCATTCATCATGTGGCACACATACTCATTTAAAGTTATCATTTAAACCTAAACTGCATATCTTTGAGAAATGGCAAAAAACATTGGTATACAGACTGAAGCAAATCTCAGTAGCAATGGGCACAAAACAGAAGCCAACCCTGGACTTGGCAGTAGTCCATCACAGGGCACACATATCCACACCAATTTAGAGATCTCATTTAACATAAAAATGCACAATGTTGGGTAATGGGAGGGAAAAAAGGTCTTTTCAGTGGAGACTGGAGCCAATCCCAGCAGCAATGGGCACAAAGCAGGAGCCAACCCCATATTGGTTGCCCATTCATCATATGGCACACATACTAATTTAGAGTCACCATTTAACCTAAAGTGCATATGTTTGAGAAATGGCAAAAAAAAACAAAAAAAAAAAAAGAACACACACACATTGGTATACAAACAAGCTCTCAGGGGAAATGGGCACACAGCAGGAACCCACCCTGGCTGGGACGCCTATTTATTAAACATTCACCCAGACGGAACCAATTCAGAGGCACCACTTAATTTAAAGCACGGGTCTTTGGCATACGAGAGATGCAAATGTAGTTTTTTTTTTTCCAGTGTCAATTGAAGCCAATCCCTGTAGCAACGGGCACAAAGCAGGAGCCAACCCTGGACGGGGCAGCCTTGCCCACATCATGCCAATTCAAGTTAACTGTAATGATTTTGGATGTCCCGTTCCCCCCCCCCCCCCCAACTTCTTTCCAGACAGGACTCTGGCACCTTGGAGGCCTCAGTGCTCACCACTGCGCCAACACCGGTACAAAATGAGCAGCGCCAGCCTTGTGTTAAAACATTTAGTGGTCAAGCCACTGCAGGAATCCTAGGGTGACCTAAGAGGAATGTAGACCGACGTGAACGCAGGGCTGGTTTCTTAATTTGTAGAGCAACGAGGGAGATTACGCAACGTGGGTGAGACGCCGGCTTGGCACGATGGGCGGGGGCATGCCCTGCAGCTCCTTGAGGTCACCGACAAAGAGCTGAAAAGAATTAGAGCTCCTCCAGCGAGTGCTTTATTGGAAAGTGATCTCCCTGCCAGAGGCATTGTTGCTCGAGACACATCAGGGCTCGGCTTTCTCTCACGTGGCCCTGCTTAGGTGCAGAGAGAGGCGCGCAGTCTGCGCTGCTCACGTGGAGGCGACATGAACTGCCTTCTCTCCGCTCGTTTCACTGCCGACATTTCTTTGTGGCTACTGGCCCACCCTGGGCAGCACACAGGTACAAAAATAAATCGGCCGACACAGCTACTGGGGCAGGTGAAACGGGAAAGGCCAACAACTGGAACAGCAGAGTCACTCCTGGGTTGGCCTTAAAGGTCATAACCTGAAAGAGGAGCAGTCCGACGAAACACGATAATCGAGAATTGAAACAATTAGGGGGCAACATTTGGAAACGTGGATCAGTCCAACTCAAAAGATTCAACGGTGGAAATAAGGAGGTACGGCTTGGTGGCACAGCAGTTCGCTCCAGAGTCCCAAGCGGATTGTATTCCTGGTATGCCAGTTTCTAAACATGTGCTGGAAGATTCTAAAATTCACACGTAATGCATTCTCCGTTCATCTTATTATATATGGCAGGGTTGGTTCAGCCTAATTGGGGGGGGGGGGGGGAGAGACACACAAGATTTGTGAATTCATTCGAAATTTTGCTCACTCATCCAAGCGTTTTTTCCAATCCACTCTAATCCAATTCTACAAGCAACGGGGAGAAGCAGCCAATCCAGATCACAATGCAAGGACCGTTGCTACAAAAGGACCCAGGATGGCATTAGCGGGTCACAGGGTGGCATGGCTCTGTACTACCTTATTCTGTGCCTGTAAAAAGTCTTCACCCACTTGGACGTTTTCGAATTTTATTGTTCTATGACAGAGGACTGCGGTGGGTTGGCACCCTGCCCGGGATTGGTTCCTGCCTTGCGCTCTGTGTTGGCTGGGATTGGCTCCAGCAGACCCCTGTGACCCTGTGTTCAGATTCAGCAGGTTGGAAAATGGATGAATGGATGGATGGATGGATGGACATTAGAGGATTTAATTTGGCTTGCTTTGACACGGGCCACCTGAAATAGACGCTTCGATGTCAAAGTGAAAATGGACCTCAGTAAAGCATGAAATAATGGGCTGTGTAAGGAGCCACCCCTTTTAACATGGCACCTCTGTGCCAGTGTCACAGACTATGAAAAGGTGTCTGACAGCACGGAGAGGGGACGTCTTTGGAAGCTTCGGAGACACCTCGTGGTTACAAAGTTACGAAATCACATGAAGGGTGGACACGCAGAGTCATCCATGGTGGACAACTCACCAAGTGAGAACCAGAGGAAGGCACAGCTGCCAACTTTCAGCGCCTTCATTCCTGCCCGTGGGGCGACTTGATTATGAAGTCATCAGCAACTCAAACACGGAATGGAGGATCTGGACTGAAGTCGATGATCTTGAATTGACGGGTAACCTGGCAATGTCCCAGGATAGGTAGAAGGCATAAGATAGATCGAGAGAAATGAAAGGCGCTATATAACAAAGATAGACGGATGGAAATGAAAGGCACGATATAACAGACTGATGGGATAGATATGAAAGGGTGAACTGAACAGGGTCGCAGGGTATACATATACACAATAAGAATAGTAATAATAAATAAGAACAGATGGCCAGGAGACAGACACAGCCACGTGAAAAAATAAGTGCACCCCTTGGACATTGGGGTCTTTCTCACCAGATTTGAACAGGCACACAGCAGACCTCCATGCACACAGTGACCTGCTTGAACAAAATGACATGTCACGTTGTCACCAGGGACTTAACACATGGGCACGTTGGGCAGTTACCTGGGGGTCCCATGCTAATCTATGTATGCTGTGCCTTGCTGAGTGGTTGTTTATGTAGGGGGGTCCCCAGTGCACTGCTTTGCCCGGTTGGGGGGGGGGGGGCTATAATGCTGTTAAAATGGCCCTGATAATCTAAGTCAGCAGTTCTTAACCTGAGGTCCGTGGACCCCTAGGGGATATCCATGGATGGGTTAGATAAAAATTAACATTTATATTCACTATACAGCCCGGTACTGTTGATTTAGAGTTGATGTAGTAGTAGATCTGTTTGAATTTGCACATTTCATAATTATAATGAGTGGCCATTACTTTTTTGATTGTTCACCTTAAAGTTTAGTAATACTTTGTGTATGTCATATATGTAGGAGAATCACATCTCGATAAGTAAGGGACATTATACTCATTGCATGAAAAATTGTGTTGATGTGAATATTTCTGGGGAAGGGGGTCCATAGCTTTCATCAGATGCTTAAAGGGGTCCGTGACTCCAATAAGGTTAAGAATCACTGGCCTAGATGTTCAATGGCCAACTGTAGTCCTTCCTGCTCTGATGGCAGCCCAGGCTTTTTCCGGCACACCTCCCATGCAGGTCCCATTTGTGCAACTCTCTTGATGACTGGAGATGTGTATCCACTTTGACAACAACGGTTTCAAGAGATACCTGCAGATCCGGTGATGAAATGTTGGGGTTCTTGGAGACTTCTGCTTCTTATTAATTAATTAAACGATTTTATTTAACTTGACTCCTCTGTCTCTTTGTTTGTCTGGGTCAGATCTTACAACTGATTTTAAACCCACAAACAACTTGCAAATGAAGGAATTTTGCAAGGATGAGGGGTCAAACGTTTGTCAAGAGACTGCAAAACGCCTACAAGAACTCATTTCTGCTAAAGGGGGCAATGCCAGCTTCTCAGGCCAACGGTGGACTTACTCTCTCCCCCCCCCCACCCCCATACATCTACCAATGATTGAAAATGAAAAACAAATAAATCAATCTTCCTCCTGGTTTAACCAATGTCTGCCATCTTTCTCTGTCAGCACTGCTTGCATGAAGATCTGCTGTCCATCTCTCCAAACGGATGCCACAAATCAGGTTTCAGAAGGTTATGTTGTTATTACCTGTGGATTGACGATGCTAAATCAGCGCCCCCCAAACCCCCCCCCCCCCCCGGAATGTACGTGTGTGTGTGTGTGTGTGTGTGTGTGTGTGTGTGTGTGTGTATGTTCACCACATGATGGACTGGCACCCACTCCAGAGCGCCCTATGCCAGCTGGGACAGACTCCAGCTTCCCCGTGACCCTGCTCAGGATAAACGGATGGATGTGATTGTTATCTGGGCCTGGTGGTACCCATTGTACAGCAATACAATGTCATTCAATCAAAGAGTTGTTGAAGTTTAGGTCTTCCATGAAGCTTCAAGTATTTGGGATATTTCACCACTCAACCAAAATGCAATGCCCTCTCTGGAGGAGGTCCCAGCACTTTAAATAAATAAATAAATACATAAAAAGTGCCATTCAATCGTTTGGACACACGGACGGTCAATCAAACAAACAGAGGCGCAAGGGGGGATGCATTCACCATCAAACTCCAATCGTCACATAACAAGACCTCTGGGGGTCCCCGTGAAGATTATTTGCAAAAACCTACTGGTACACTAAGGAAAGGTGCCAGTACCAGTGGTATTGTTGGGAGGGGGATCGTCCATCCCACTCAGCCATCCATCCCGTTATGTTCGAGCAAACACCAAACTCATCCCGTTTCATGGTCCTCAGTGTGCAGCCCCTGACAGCTTTGTCCCCCCCCCCCCACCACCTCTTCCTCCTGTTATGTGTTCTGACATGCATGGACGTCTTGTGCAAAACTCCACGGAGGACTAACCCCCCCAATCCACACCTCAATTAAGGGTTAGCGGCCGCTAAGCCCCTAATATGCGCTAAAGCGAGAGAGGCTCCTGGCCAGTATTGAAACTTGAATTGGTGCTCTACTGCGTACTGGTGATTATTGGCTCTTTATTAATAGAATCTCTCTATCTGTGGCCCCCAGTGCTGCCGAAACAAACTCCGACCCTGAACTGGATTAAGCGTCGCGTTACACTTCCAACTACCTGCACTGTCCGGTGACAACGGCAAGGCCATCGCGTGACCGTAAGTGTGCTTCGCGTACAACGGGGACGCCACGGGGACAAGACAAACACACCTGAATGCTGTCTGTTGCTATGGCAGCGCTATTTTGCGGACAGTCGGCTTGATCGATAGCGTTTCGGGAGAGGCAGCGCTTGTGGCCGCTCTGCCACCACAGGCCTACGTGAGTATGCACACACAGCTTCTGTAACAACACAAAATGAGGTCTTCCTCAATTTTAACGTCAAAATCTGTCCTCGTAGTAGCGTAGTAGAAAAAAAAGGAAGAGCGGATGACGCACGCGCCTGCCTCGCTCGGTCTTTCCTGCCCAGCTACCTGCGAGTAACTACGAGAGAACCGCTGCCCCCATTCATGAGCCAGCCTGCGCGCACGCACGCATGCGTACTAAGGCCCCCAGCAAGGAAGCCTCGCAGGAGCCCGATTCCTGGAAAAAAAAAGCACACTAGTAAAAGGAGGCAGACGAGCGTGAGATCCAATCGGCGGCAGCCAATTAAAAAACGTGTATTAAACGGGTCCAGGTTTACAGCGCACGCCATGCCCCGCCCCGCGTCTATATATAGCTCCAAAAGGATTTAGCTTTAAGCGCAAGAGCATCTCGCTTTATTAGAGGGGTCGCTCGTAAAGCTGCGATCAACTGAGATTGTGCACTCCTACGGAGCATCGAGTATGGAGGAAAAAAAAAACAAACATATACAAGAGGGGTGAAAATAATAATCCGTACGCTTCAAAGCGCTACACGTCCGACGAAGTACTAAAGGGACACCCTCCTCCGTGTCTGCACCGTAAACAAATCAGCAAACAGCAGGCGCTGCATTATATAACCGGTGCGCCGAGGTGTCTGACATCATCGCTAGACAAGGCAAGGGGAGGGGGGGAGCGTCGGATGGGGAGGGGGGAGCTTGGGTTAGCGTGGAGAAGAGGAGCGCTTGTGCGCCGAGGTGCTATTCAACTGTAGTATCCTCAGAGCTCAGCCCTGTCAGCGCCCCGCTCACAGCTGCGTGCGACACGCGTGTCATCAGAAGCAGAATCCCCTCCCCTGCCGGGCCGCCGGGAGGTGTCATAACAGCAGGTTACCCGAAAAAGTCGACTTTGTTTTCCCCTGAGGTAATCCTATGTATCCGAAGTGGAACGAGTGGCCGGAGCCTTGTCCTCCATGAGCCTGCCCTCCCACACTGCGCTCTCTCGGTCTCTCGGAGTGTTATGCACGTAACCCCCCCACGACACACACTCTTTACACTTGTCAAAAGTGGTTGAAGGGGGGGGGGGGGGTCTCTCCGAGGCAAGTGACAGTCTACTCCACACGCACTCCTTTGCCCAGCACTGGGGCACCAAACAAAAACCACTGATCGCCAAGACATTTCAAACAAATAAATAAATAAATCACCAAAAAGGAGATCCTAGGTCAGAGCGATCCTCTTCCTGGTCGTAAGCCATTTTTTTTTTTTTTACTTGTTAGGTGTTGCACGGCAGAATCATGCAGAAACGAGCGCAAGAGATCCTTGTTGAAATTGAAAGCAATGGGGGACACTTACTGTGCGCTGTGCCAGGGGAAGTGAAGACGACGGCGGCGGCCCCTTCGTGTTGCCAGAGCGGATCTCCCTGCAGTGATAGTGGGTCCCTCTCCCCTTCTACTATAGTAGAATGATGTCTGCTGCAAAGCAAAGCGAGCGCTCTCACCCGCTGCCTCGCTCGCTCTCTCTCTCTCACTCACTCACTCACCCTCGCTCTCTCTCTCTCCCCCCCCCTCCTCCTCCTCCACCTCATACTCCTCTCTCTCTCTCTCTCTCTCTCTCTGTGAATGTGTAATAGAAGCCAAATATGGAGCAGTTGGCTGCCTCTGCAATAGCTCAAGGATCCGATTCTGTGTAAGAAGGGGATGGAAGCAAGGCAACACTCTGGCGGGCGGCCAAAGAGAGCCACGGATTAATGCATACTCCAGCCAGCCTTAACCCCTTCAGGGCTACGCACTTCGCTTCTTTCAATGCTTAAATTAGCCTCGCGGATTGGATGTCTGACTGGATTTGAGTCCGTGGGGTTAAAGCACAATTTGAGACGTCCGACCATTTTTATAATACAATCGTCCATAGTAGAAGATAAAACACGTGGAAAAACGTTATTTCTAAAGGAAATGCTGAATGCAGGTAAGGTGTGGGGATCGAAGGCAAAGGTGGGAGACCCAGGACCGGGGCTGCAGACACTTGGTATCCTACGGGACAGGAAGAAGACTGTCAAATGCCCTTTATGGCATCTACGCAGGCAGTGGCTATGCCAATTTGTAACCGGTGTGTTCCAGCAGGGGGCGCTGTTTCACGGTAGTTATGAGCTTGGCAAGCATTTGACCGAAAAAAAAAAAAATGGAAAGGGACATCAGGGAGAAAAAGTGGAAGGAGACATCAGGAAGAAGCGAGGAAAAAAAATGATGATTGGATCTTTATTATAGATTAATACGATACTATGCAGCTCGAGATGAAACACACTAATAGATGGACAGGAAAGGCGCTATATAATAGACAAAGCACTGTTTAGATTGACACAAAAGGCACTTTATTAACGGATAGATAGGGCACAATACAGGTGGATACAAAAGACATTCTGTTAATAGATAGGAAGGGCATTACACAATAGATAGGAAATGCACTATATAATACTGTATATAATTAAGCCAATGTATACACAGAGATGAAAGGCACTTTATTAAAAGGGTATACTGTATAGAAAAGGCACCATATTATAGACAGATAATACAGTAGATGGTTAGGAAATGTACGATGTAACAGACTGGCACAAACAGCACTCTAATAATGGGAATTACTTATAATTTGGCGGACACATTTATCCAAGGCAGCTTACAACACATGAGATACAATTGGTTACAGTTCTTTTGTGTGCCCAGTGTTGGAGCGCAGGCAGGTGAAGTGACCTGCTCATGGTCATACACTGTCAATGGGATCTGAACCCACAACCTTAGGGTATAAAGTCCAAAGTTTTAACCACTACACCACACTGATTGATTGATACAAAAGCCACTCCATTATTAGATAAACAGGAAAGGCACTATACAATAGAAAAATAAATGGATAATAATAATACATTTTATTTATATAGCACCTTTCCCATGCTCAATGCACTTATAGAATATAGTAAAGAACGGCAGCATATACAGTATATAGCATTGTACAAACCAGATACATAAAGAAGATTAAGACAGTGAATTCTATAAGGCACTCTATATTAATAGATAGATATGAAAGGTGTTTTATAATTGATACATAGATTGACATGAAAACGCAGGTGACACAGTGGCTGCTTTGCAGTAATAAGACCAGGGTTTGCGTCCCCAAGTCCTCCCAGCATGTAGTTTGCATTTTCTCCTCATGTCTGTGCCCCCCCAACCCGAGAGTCCAAAGACATGCAGGTTAGGTAGATTGGCTGTGTGGTCACCCTGCGATGTTCTTGCCTTGCCGGGATGGGCTCCAGCCACCTCGGACCCTACCTAGATAAAGGTGTGGGAGTTGAACAAGAAAGAGACAGATATCTAGTCAAAGACTAGGGCTCATAGTGACCAGCAGTAGGACTGTCTCGCTCCGCGTTTTGTTAAATCTTTTGTTACGTTTTCGTATTATGTGTGTGCGTGTATACTGTTGAAAGTAATTCTTCTTCTTTGTATTGATCCCGAGTGTGTGTTTATGCAGTAACACTGGTTGTCAAATGTCGTGTCTTTATCTATCTATTGGATCTCTGTAACAATGTCTTCTGTTTTTGTATTTTCCTGCTGCAAACAAAATTTCCCTCTGGGCTAATAAAGTCTACCCAGACAGACAGGCACAATAATATGTAGTGAAGTAAGCAATCAAAAGATACTTTTGGGCTTCTTCAACTGATCAAGAAGCCAGGATTAGATGTTTGGTGGCCCAGTCTCTTTAGTTATGTACAGCATGTGCCACAGTGGACTGGCACCCCATCCACAGCTGGGCTACATTATGACTCGCTTTAGCGTTTTACTGGATAAAGATGTCAAGAAAATAAATGGGGCCCATGGATCCAGTATCTCGGAATCCTTCATGCCAATGGGTAACCCTGCAACTGCCATTGTAATCAAATGCCCAGGGGATGGGTGGCCCTATAAAGGAAAATGAAAGGCACTATATACTGTAATTGATAGATATGGAAATCTCTGACCCTGGTTCGCTTCCCAGGTCCTCCCTGCGTGGAGTTTGCATGTTCTCCCCGTGTCTGCGTGGGTTTCCTCCCACAACCCGAACACATGCAAGTTAGGTGGATTGGCGATTCTAAATTGGCCCTAGTGTGTGCTTGGTGTGTGGGTGGGTGTGTTTGTGTGTGTCCCGCGGTGGGTTGGCACCCTGCCCGGGATTGGTTCCTGCCTTGTGCCCTGTGTTGGCTGGGATTGGCTCCAGCAGACCCCCGTGACCCTGTGTTCAGATTCAGTGGGTTAGACAATGGATGGATGGAAATCTCTACATAGTTGACAGACAGATGTGAAAGGCACTATATAAACGATCAATCCCCTGTCCACCTGGTTGTTGCACATTTGGAGTTTGTCCAGTCTCTCCACATCTGGGTGGGGTTTCCCCCCACATTCCTAAAGTCTGGTGAACTGGCAATTCCAAGTTGACCCTGCATGTACAGGTTAGTGGACTCTGTGATGGACTGGCAGCTTGTTCAAGACTGGCGTTTTCCTTGTGCCCAATAATGCCAGTTTGCCGCTGCAAACTTAAATAAGACTAAGTAAGTCATGTTATTTCACTCTTTAATTAAAAATAAATGGGGACGAGACGTACTTTTTAGGTGACACCCCGGACTCCTCCCTAACGGAGGGTTTCCCAGAGTCCCTGGCGGTTCACTCGAATGCACTTGGGATTCGGCGAGTGTTTATCTATGTCCTCACAGGTGGTACAGTGGTAGTGCTGCTGCTTTGCAGTAAGGAGACTGGAGGAGATTGTGGGTTCACTTCCCGGTTCCTCCCTGTGTGGATAGCGCTTCGAGTACTGAGAAAAGCGCTATATAAATGAAATGAATTATTATTATTATTATCGTGACTTGACTTTGTGTATTGTGATCCCTGGATTTTTGACCCTTCTGCTCTGTTTTGTTTGACTTTGCTTTGGATTTTTTTTTTTTTTTTTTTTTTTTTTTTTTTAAAATCGGGACATTGCTGGCAACTCCTTTTTGTGCTCCATGGAGCTTCATGTTATTACAGAGCATTTTTAGATGAATAAATCTTTTATTTATAAAATGCTGAGGGTTTTTGACATCATTTTCCCCCTGGTGGACATTTGTGGTACTTGCCTGCTTTGGGACTCTTGACCCTCATTTATTTATTATATTAGGTGGAGTGGTGGCTCTGAGGCTAGGGATCTGCACTGGCAATCGGAAGGTTGCCGGTTCGAATCCCGTAAATGCCAAATGGGACTCTGCTCTGTTGGGCCCTTGAGCAAGGCCCTTAACCTGCAATTGCGGAGCGGTTTGAGTAGTGAGAAAAGCGCTATATAAATGCAAAAGAATTATTATTATTATTATTATAATTCAGACTCTTGGTTACCCTTTGTATTTGTCTGCCACGCTGATCAAGCCTTTCAGTTTTTCTACACTATTGGAGGTACCTGTTATGGACTGCATGGTTCCTATGTGTGAAAGACCCAAAAAATATCAAAAGTGTCCACTAGGAGGAAACAAAGTGCAAAGAAGAATCTTTATTAATAAAAAAAAAAATTTAAACATCACAAAATTCCAGTAATAAAACACTGAGATAACACTCCACCACTACGAGCACATTCACAATGAACTGCAAGGGCGGGGGGGGGGGGGGTCCCCAGCTCCGGTCCTGGAGGACCACCGTGGCTGCAGTTCCCCCCAAGCCCCCCCCCCCACTCTAACCCTTTTTTTATTTGGTGACCTGTTCTTGCTGCTAATTAATTCATTTGAATTGACTTGCTTTTTAAGATTTGTTCCCTTGAATTTCTTCATTCATTTCTGTTTGGGTGCCACTCCAGGAAAGAAAACGTGAAGTGAGGGAGCCAACAGAAGACCAAATAAGTCAGGGCCTCAAACTCCAACCTATTTCACTTAATTCAATTTTAATTGACTTGCTCTTGAAGACTCAGACCCCTTAATTTGCTGTGAAATAATAACGAGACACAAAATGAACCAAAACGTGACTAGCAAACGGTGTCCATCACACAATATCTGAAAATCAAGAAAGGTGAAGGTCTTGGGAATATTGGTCTGCTCCGGACCCCAAGTGCTCTTACAAAAAGGGGGAAAAAAAATCAACAATTTCGGAAATGTCTGCTATTGGACAAGGAGAGCAGCAACAAGCCACGGAGTTAAAGAACGGGTTTAACTAACGACGAGACTCTGCGCCTCATTAAGCAGCTGGTTGGAGTTTGAGGCCCTGACTTAGTTGGTCTTCTGTTGGCTCCCTCACTTCACGTTTTCTTTCCTGGAGTGGCACCCAAACAGAAATGAATGAAGAAATTCAAGGGAACAAATCTTAAAAAAAACAAGTCAATTCAAATGAATTAATTAGCAGCAAAAACAGGTTAGTCATTAAGAAAAGGGTTAGAATGAAAACCTGCAGCCACCTGGACTGGAGTTGCAGACCCCTGTGCTATTAGAGATGGGGAAAAATGATCCTGAAGCGTTGAAGCTTGTGTCAGTCCATCTGAAGCATAGTGAGTCGAATCACTGTGTCAAAGCACCTCTGTCACGTGACCCGTTTGAAGCATCATCAGTGCTTCACAGCGTGCTTTATTGGTTTGACAGCTTTGCCGCTAAATTAACAGGTAGCCCTTATAAAATTCATCATTATCATTCAACAATGTTGGGTTGTGAGAGATTTGGAGAGCTTTGGCGACAGCGGAAAATGGCGTTCAAAAGTTAAATAGTATAAATGGACAGGGACCATAGCAGAATAAAATGAACCCAGATTTTCCTGACCTTTTACTGGTGACTTGAGACTGAAACAGTGAATGCTGCTTCACTTGCACTCTTGAGTTTGCATTGACCTCAGTTAACCACCAGATGTCGCTCTTCATAGCGGGGCGGAATTCTTCGAATCTTTTTAAGCACAAATAGAAAGAAAGCCTACAAGTTTCACGAGGCTTCATTTTCCCATCCCTACCCTGCGCTAAAGGGCCTGTGGGCCTTCCTCAGCCTTTATAGGGTGGAGGGCGGTCCCTTGACAGTGATGGACAGGTGGCTCCAACTCTTGCTTTGTGTGGGAGCGGACCACCCACAAAACACATGGAACATAAAAGGAGATGTAAAGATACATCAGAACTACGTGTTAACAAAAATCTTCTTCTATAATACACTACCGTGGCTGTCCGCTTGTCTGTCCAGGATTTTAAATCACCTGTAGCTCGCAAACCGTTTGACCTGAAATTTGGTACACATATACTACATGACCTCTACTGTCCGCTTTCAGGGTGATGATTGACCTCTGAGGTTATTCCTCTTTTTAATTTTATTGTAGAATCAACTCTTGGCAGTGGCCAGCAGGGCAGCCATTCGGTGCATGCATACGGGCGCCGTTCTCATCCCTATCACCTTCATTGTCACTTCCTCTACCTCTTCTTCATATCTTAAATCATTCTCGAGGCAGATTGATGACTTAAGTGCCAGCTTAAGTGAAAAATGAAGGAAAATGTACAAGTAACTGCAACACAAACGCTGATTTAATCAGTTTGAACATGAAAAGATGGCAACGAAGGAGAAGAAGCGGGCCACAAGGGTGGAGAGAAGAGGAGCCGCTCAGGAAGGAACAAGCGCATCCACCTCTGAGCAAACGAATGATAAACATACAGAGAAAGAGGATGAAGACTAGGAATGTCAAGTCAAGTGTGTTCACAGCATGTTATCGTTATAGCAGTGTGCCATTACTGGTAAGAAATAAAAAAATCATATTTGAACCCTGGCTGAAACATCAAAAGGTACAAAGGACCACCCCACATGGGCTCATTCATGACGTATTAAAAATCAGAGCCCGACGGCGTTTCTTTTGTGAGAAGTGTCAGCCACGCTCACTTAGGGGGCACATCTTCAAGGCTTCGATTTGAACGTTAACCCACCCCTGCACAGTGGGACCCCCCCCCAATTCGCTGTTTCTCGTCTTTTGCTCTCAGAGTGGATGACGACAGACCAGAAGAACTTATAACATCACCCATGGGAGGTCACCGAGTTTTCCACGTCTTCCATTCCCAATTTTCAATATGAGAAAGTCAAAGCTGACCTCCGTGGCCCACGGTGCCACTTTCTTCCGTTTTAATTGTTATATTTAGTAGGCGTGTGTTCACCCAGCCGGCGTCCCAACTCTTATGGCAGCAGGATGACGAGCCCAGGATTTCAGGCACATCCCACCGCTGCCGCCATTCCACACCTCACGCGAGAGCAGCCTAAAAATCAGGAATTCCAGGATTACACGCATGCACGGTGCAGATGTGTCCCTGCTCGCCAGAGGTGCACACGCCCTTGGTGAGGAGCTCTCAGACTTGCTGGTTTTGGATCGACTCCAGTGCTGGAAGAAGGAAAACCTTAACACGCACTCACTCACTCACTGGCACAACGCTTACAGGGGACTTCGGTGTGGCTTTGTTGGCAGGTATGAGGTCAGGTACTCACCCACCCTACTTAAATTAGGAGGGCAGAAATTTAAAAAAAAATGAACAAGTGGAGACCCCAAGAGTGAAAATCGACTGGAGGGGTGCAGTCAGCGGGTTGTAAATCAAAAATGAAGAGCACAGAGGTGGCACAGGAATGGGAGGTCAAAGAGTGTGTATGGTGGGCTCAGAAAGGATGTGGACCCCTTCGCTTTCTACACTTTATGCTGCTGTGGATTTCATTTTTTAGATGGAGACATTTGACATTTCGGCCCATTAATCCACACACACGATGACAGAGTGAGCACGTCATTAAATTATTAAACATCTAAAGAGTTCTGTGGCACCCCAGACTGTGCTCGGGTGGTCCTTGGTTTCCTTCTCCTTAACCTATGTGGAGAACTTGAGTGAAGTCCACCTGTGGTCACCTGAATGGGGGGGGGGGGGGGTGTCCAACTAGTCACACTGCACGTCAGGACAAAAAAAAAAAAATCCAAACCATGAAATCCAAGGAGTGGAGCTGGTGCGAGACCACCAGGAGCACACTGTGGGGAGGCAAAGATCAGGAGAAGGAGAGAAAAAGCTTCTGATGGAGACACCAGGAGTGGCAATGTGCAAACTGAGCAACGGAGGACACAGCAAATATGGAGAGTCCTCCTCATCATCATCATCATCGTCATCACAGCAGCAGCTCTGGAGCCTCATTGGTAGAACTGCACTGTTCTTATAATAAACGAGGTCAGAACTTCCATAAAGCACTTTGTGGTGCACTCAGTGTATCGAGGTGCTAAATGAACATCGGTGGGCACGCGTTTGTAAGGGGAACCACTCGGAGCTGCCAACTGTGTTACAGAACTATAGAAAAACATTATATATAAATAAAACAGAACTATCAGTCATAATAATAATCTCATCTCTGGAGCCTAAAGAGATTCTCTATTTATAGGACTGTACTTTTCTTCATTTATGTAAATGATCCTGTCATCCCATTGGGCACTTTGAGCTGCGCTCCGTGTGGGAAAACTGCTATAGGATCACATTAATTATTATTATTAATATTATTATGAGGGTGTGACTTCACTAGCGTATTTAATCTGTTAGTTCTGTTTAAGGTAAATGGTACTTGTGAACAACTCTGAGCTGCAATTTCTGAATTGTGCCCCATAAATATTAGTCATAATAATAATAAAATCATGTCTGTACCCTAAGAGTTTATTTATTTATATAACTGTGCTTAATATGAATGGTATTGTAGCTTCCATAAAATATTTTGTGCTGCATTCAGAGCAAGAAAAGTGCTACATGAACATTATTGTATTATTTCACTAGCATCTTAGTGTGTTTTATCGGTTAATTAGAATTCATTTTTAAGGGTAAATTGTATGTGAGAACCACTCGGAGCTGCAATTTCTGAATTGTGCGCTAAAGAAAAAAAATCAGGATTATTAATAAGATCATCTGTACAACTGGACTGTTCTTAATAGAAATGCTGTTGGGACTTCCATATAGCGCTTTGTGCTGCGTCCGCTGTATTAAAGCACTGCATGAACACATTATATTACTATTGTACAATTTCATGAGCGTGTTTTATCTCATCATTATATTTTTAAGGTAACTTCTGTTTGTGAACCACTCTGAGCTGCAATCTGTGAATTGTGCCATATAAATATTTAGTCATAAATAATAATAATGAGGATTTCCGTAGCCTAAGAGTGTATTTTATCATGTAGAGAATTGTACTATTTTATTATAAGTGGTGTTGTAATTTCCATATAGCACTTTGTGCTGCATTCAGTTTATTAAAGCACTATGTGAACTTATTTTTGTGTTATTATTATAGGATTTCATGAGCGTGTCTTATCTGTTCATTACATTTTTAAGGTAACTGGTATTTGTGAACCACTCTGCACTTTGTGAATTGTGCCATATAAAAATTATTATTCATGAACAACAATAATAAATAATAATGAGGATTTCTGTCACCTAAGATTTTATTTCATTGTGTATAGAATTGTATTTTTCTTAATATATAAATGGTGTTGTAATTTCCATATAGCGTATTGTGCTGCGTTCAGTGTATTAAAGCACTGCATGAACACATTTCTTATTATTGTATGACTCGTTAGCATATTCGTGTGTTTTATCGGTTGATTACACTTTTAAGGTAACTTGTGTTTGTGAACCAATTCACGCTGCAATTTGAGAATTGTGACATATTAATATTATTTAGTCATAAATAACAAGCCTAAGAGTGTATTTCATCGTGTATAGAATTGTACTTTTCTTAATATATAAATGGTGTTGTAATTTCCATCTACAGTAGCACAGGGGCTGTGTTCAGTGTATTAAAGCACTAAATGAACACATTTATTATTTTTATTATTATTGTTGTTGTATGATTTCATTCGCGTGTTTTATCGGTTACTTATATTTTTAAGGTAACTTCTGTTTGGGAACCACTCCGAGGTGAAACCTGTGAATTCGCATTCATACATAATAACGATTTCAGTAGCCCAAGAGTGTATTTTATCCTGTATAATTGTACTTTTTTTTTCTTAATATAAACGGTGTTGTAATTTCCACAAAGTACTCTGCGCTCCGGTCAGCCTGCCTGTCTGTATCTATTAAAGTGTTACATTTCTACGATTATCGTTCTCTAATTGTATTATCATATTAATAACCCAGTTTTATGGCCCATTCGAGTTTGCCGGGATGCCCCTTGTCGTGCGCCCTTTTGTCGTCGGTTCATTTTAGGGTGACGGGAGGCCGAAGCCCGCCATGTACGGGACGCCGCTCCATCTCGCGGTCTGGTATTTACGCCTTTCGTTTTTTTCCTACAAAACGCTCTTCCTTTATTTACGCCATTTATTATTTTACCACAGAACACTCTTCCCATATGTAAAGTCACAGCTCAACACGAAGCTCCGCAGACTTACCTCTGCCAAACGGGCGCGGGCTCAAGCGCGGCGGCGGCGGCGGCGGCTTCAAACGCCGACTCTCCACACTGCCGCCTTTTCCAGACGCAGAGCTCTGTGACGAGGGCGCCGTCTGCTGGCCGCCGTTCGCATTACGTCTCACTTCATTGGGTGGTTTGAGGGAAAAAGCTGCAGACCTGCGAACGACTGAACTGGAATGACCCCCAGCCACCTCAGCCCACACAGGGTCCGGCGTGGAAACTGAGAATACGCGCTAATGGAGCACGAGCGCGCTGGCACAATTAATCTTCAAAGCGGCAGTCGTTCACGCCAATTTACTGAAAAGAAGCGCAGTACGAGCGAACGTGCGATAATTAAGAAATTAAAGAAATTGACGAGACGGCTGGAGGCGACCCTCGCCTTTACTAATCTTCTAATTATTACAAACTAGAAAAATAGGGACACCTGTTGAGTCTTAAACAGCCAATACAAAAAAATGGCAATTTAGTAACGAGGGACTGTTTACAGGGCCGTCACTGTCACGTGTGCAGAGTCCAGCGAACTTGTCACCTGCGGGCCTCATCAGCAGGCAGCGCGTCGCGTCGCCACGATCAGCGAGTACAGCAGCCGTGCCTTGAAACTTCGGTCCGCTTTACCTCACAATATTGAAAACGTTTCATTCCTTATTATCCCATCCATGTCTTTTCCTATACAAGACTGAAGTGGTGCATACAGTGGGCCGGGGAAGAAGTGGCACGTCATGGGCAGCCGGGAACTCGAGGTTGTTTCGTACCACCTGTGGCCAACAATATGGCACCAAGGAAACACTGCAGGTAAGACGCCACCTCCACCTGCAAGACCTTGGTGATGAATCGCTGGCCTTTCAAGCTGCTGTTTTCAGACCAATATGGCACATTTTTCATAGTGTCTCAACTTTAATGGCCATCAGCTTATAAGGAAACGCTTTACTGGGGGCTCTTGGGGCAACATGTGGGAGATTTGAGTGACTGTCCTCACATGGCATCCCAACTATTCAAAAACTCCCTGATAGGGCAGCCATCCAGTGGTCTGTTCTAACCACAGAGCCTGACTCAGTCACCAAGAAAATGTCAAATGACATTCGGTATCTTGCCTACTATACTAAAATTCATATCTTTCTATCTATCATATAGTGCCTTTCACATCTATCTATGTTATCTTGTCTACTATACTAAAATTCATATCCATCTATTATATAGTGTCTTTCTATCTACCTATCATATAGTGCCTTTCATATCTATGTTATCTTGTCTACTATACTAAAATTCATATCCATCTATTATAGTGCCTTTCATATGTTATCTTGCCTACTATACTTAAATTCATATCTATGTTATCTTGTCTACTATACTAAAATTCATATCCATCTATTATATAGTGCCTTTCATATCTATGTTATCTTGTCTACTATAGTAAAATTCATATCCATCTATCATATACTGCCTTTCATTTCTGTTATCTTGCCTACTATACTTAAATTCATATCTATCTATAATATAGTGCCTTTCACTCCTATCTATCTATCTGTCTATCTATCCAGTGACTGTCCTGTCTGTTAATTACAGTATATATCTATCTATTATATGCATTTCACTTCTGTTATATATTGCTTTCCACATCTATGTATCTATTATATAGTGCCTTTCTGTCTGTCATATAGAGTCTTTCATATCAACCTATTACAGTACATGTTGCCTTTAATATTTCTTCCATCCATCCATCCATTTTCCAACCCGCTGAATCCGAACACAGGGTCACGGGGGTCTGCTGGAGCCAATCCCAGCCAACACAGGGCACAAGGCAGGAACCAATCCTGGGCAGGGTGCCAACCCACCGCAGGACTAATATTTCTGTATCTATTTATTATATAATGCCTTTCCCATCTATTATATAGTGCCTTTTATATCTATCAGACATTTGCCTTTCACACCGATTACATAGTGCCTTTCTTTTTTATCAGTCATGTAGTGCCTTTCGTATCTTTCTGTCCATTATATAGTGCCTTACACAACCGTCTGTCTTATGTGTCTGTCTGATTTGCCCAGAAGGGAACAGCCATGGCAGCTTTAGGTTTTCTGCCATCAAATTTGTAATCATTTTTTTTTTTTAACCCTAAAAGTATTCTTGATTATTTTAAGGAGACAGTGATATTTGAATTTATCTGTTATTATCGTCACTTATTATTTGATGGATGCCTTTATCCAAGGCAGCTTACAACATCTGAGATTCAGTTGCTGACATTCCTTTTGCTCTTCCACGTGGAGTACAGGCAGCAGAAGAGACCCCCTCAGGGTCACACAGTGGTGTCAGCAGTGGGATCTGAACCCGCAGCCTTAGGGGGTGAAGCCCAAAGCCTTAACCAGTGCTGACCGGCTGTCCTGATAGCCACACTACGCAGCTTAAAGATGTGGCTACCCCTCCAAATGATGGAGTTCAGGTGTTTCATTGTGAAGGAGCATCAAATCGGCACATAGCCATGCAATCTCCATTGGCAGACATTGGCAGGTCATACTGACTTTAGGTGTGCCACTGTCATAGGATGCCACCCTTGCCTCAAGTCAGGATGTGATGTTTCTGCTCTGCCAGAAAGTGCTGTTATTGTGAAGTGGGAGCATCGAAGGGCAACAATGGCTCGGCCACAAAGTGGTAGACCACACAAACTCACCGAGTGGGGCCAGTGAGTGCCAAAGCAGATGAAACCCACCAATCTTCTGTGACATGCCAACCTCACAGCAAAGAGTTCCGAAGTGCAACTGGAAGAAACATCAGTGCAAGAACGGCGAATCAGGAGCTTCGTGAAGTGGGTCCCCGCGGCCGAGCCTGAGACCACAAGGGGCCATGCCAAGCATTGGCTGGAGTGGTGTAAAGCACGCTGCCCACCATTGGACTCTGAGGCAGTAGACGTGGGTTCTCTAGTATGACGAATCACACCTCACTGTCTGATGGATGCAGATGCCTTCCAGACCACATAGTGCCTACTCTGAAGATTAGAGGAGGGGGGCTAATGGCAGGGCTTGGGCTCGGCCCATTGGTTCCAGTGAAGGGTCCTGTTAATGTCAGAACATGCACTTCAGTCTGGAGAAGACTCCTTCTGTGTCGCCCTTGTGGTCCATAAAGATATGAAGGAGCTGTTGCATCGAGCCTTGGCTTTAACCCCACCAAAGACCACTGCGATGAATTGGGACCCCAATTGAGAGGCAGGTCTTCTCGTCCAACACCAGGACCTGACCTCTCAAAAACAATTTTGGCTGAATGGACACAAATTCCCGCGGACTCTTCATAATTGTGAGGAAGAAGAGTGGAAGCTGTTATGGAGGGGCGGACTCCATAATGCATTTAAATACATTCTAAAAGGGGGTCTCTGAGAAAAGCAACAGTCATCGATGAGGCAGGGCCACTCTCAGAAGGTCCAAGGGTTGCCTCCAGACCATGCGCCTTGACTTTGACGTCCTTCCTCTGGAGAATGGCAGCGTGGAATGCCGAGTCAAAGCCACGACACATTAGATGACATTTCCAGGAATTTTCTGTACAGAATCGTGACGAGTCGGAGGGCAGTCGATGGCGCCCACATGTGGGGGGGCCAGTTGTCTAGTCTGACATAGCCTGTGACTTGCTCAAACTGGTCTGAGACTCGCCACCACAGGTTGGACTTCCTCTTCAGTCGGACGGTGGGCAGACCACCCTTGAAGTGCAATCCAAGAAAATGAGGGTGTGATGGTCCTCAAAAACAAACAGAGACGCTCATCAGTCCGGTGTCCCGTGTTTTAGGTGCCATGACAGAATGGAAGGATTGTAAACGGAGGGCTGAGATGGCAGCACACCCCTTCATGTGGGCACCAGCGCCCTTCTGGTAGCCCCCTTACCGGCTGTCCACCCAAAAAAAGGGCTGAAAGGGTCATGACGCCATCCCCAAATTGGACAAGTCCAGCCGTTTCCAGTCGGGGGGGGGGGGGTCTGCAAGTCTGCAGCCCTTCCCCCCCATAAACAGGCTAGACGTCATGTCACATGATGTGGGAATTTCACTGGACTCTGAAGACCCCATCAGCCAAGCAGATCGAGAGCTGCAGTCAGAGGAGTTTTTACAAAAGCAGCTCTCCCGCTTACTACGCCATTTTGCCAAACAGACACCGGCGGGACAGGTGTGCACGCAGGCACAGAAATTCTTGAGAAAAAAAACAAAACAAAACGCTTCTGTTTTGCAAGAAAGTCGGCCGAGAAAATAGAAAGGAGGGAGGGACAGAAGAGAAAGGGAGCGGGCAGCACAGCGCAGCAGTGTGTCAATACAACACGCCGAGCACAAACACCCGTGGCCTTCGCTTACACGCCAAGTCTCTAGCTGGGTGGATCGAGGAAGTGAAAAGGACTTGTTGATACAGATTTTCTTTTTCGTTTTTTTTTTTTTATTATGGCTGCGCTCACACCGCACCACACCCCAGCTCGGCTCAGCTCATTCACAGCAGGACATTTCAAGGAGGCCGACCTCATCTTGAGCTTATTTGTGTTTGGACGCTGGGAGTCAGAAAACAGCCAAAGTGCAAATATTTAAAATGCGCAAAGGCTCCCCCCCCCCAAAAAAAAAGAAGCTGTGCTTTCATAAAAGTCGAACATTTTTTTGTTTTTTTTGATTTAAGACTATTTAATGCAAGTTAATGTTTGTTCCATTCTCATCAGGGTGGGGGTGGGGGGGTATTAAAATCCACAATGTAAGGCGCCTCACACCTCCCTTCCCGTCGGACAGCAGCAGGCAACTCTTAGAGGGCCGAGATGTGCCTGATGCTACATAACTGGAACATCTGAGGACGCTGCTGCTGCTGCACTGACTCTACTCGCGTGTGCCTTCATCGTCGTCTTCTTCTTGCTGCTCCCATTAGGGGTCGCCACAGCAGTTTATCATGTTCCTGTCCTCCCCATCTTGCTCCGTCACCCCCATCATCTGCATGTCCTCTCTCAGCACACCCATAAACCTCCTCTTAGGCCTTCCTCTTCTCCTCTTACCTGGCAGCTCTATCCCTATCACCCTTCTCTCATTGTAACCCTCAGGGCGGAGTGGTGACTCTGAGGCTAAGGATCTGTGCTGGCATCCTGAAGGTTGCTGGTTCGAATCCTTGTCACTGCCAAAAGAGATGCTACTTAAGAGAGGCCCTTAACCTTCAATTGGTCCAGGGGCGCTGTACAATGGCTGACCCTGCGCTCTGACCACATGCATGCGAAAAGATGCATTTCACTGCGTGTTGTCCTGTATAACTAATGTGACAAATAAATAAAGAATTATTATCTCTGCACAACGCAACGCAATCTCACCTCTCTGACTTTTGTCTCCAAACCGTCCCACCTGAACTGACCCTCTAATGTCCTCATTTCTAATCCTGTCCATCCTCGTCATGCCCAGTGTAAATCTTAACATCTTTAACTCTGCCACCTCCAGCTCTGTCTCCTGTGCCACCGTCTCCAGCCCATATAAACAGCTGGTCTCGCTACCGTCCTGTAGACCTTCCCTGTCACTCTTGCTGATACCCGTCTGTCACAAATCACTCCTGACACTCTTCTCCACCCTAAAACTGCACTCTCTTCTTCACTTCTCTTCCACTATCCCCTTTACTCCATACTGTTGATTTCAAATATTTAAACTCGCACACCTCCCTGCATTTTCACCATTCCACTGACCCCCCCCCCCCCATGTATTCTGTCTTGGTGGTCCTACTGACCTTCACTCCTCTCCTCTCTAGAGCAGATCTCCACCTCTCCAGGGTCTTCTCAACTGTGTACTTTATGTAAATCTGGAGGAGTCCACCAGGTGGCAGTATCAGAAATCCTCACAGGAGAGAAAACTCGCTGTGTTGTGACTTGAGGGAAGAAAAACGTTGAAGATAAAAAAAACTTTTTGCACTCCGATGCTGTTGCGAAGGTGTAAAAGACGTCAACCACAACAAAGAAGATGGTATGTGAGACCTTTAAACGTATCGCGTTATTACGATATGCGACGCTTGTGTTACCTATGGATGAAGAAAAGTACCACGAATATTTTGTTAGGTCAGCACTGATGACCACATCGAACCCTTCATCAGACATCGAACGCTGCTTACCATCACACTGCGTCATTTTGCAACGGCCGAATCCCCACTTCTTTTCTCGGACATCTTCCATTTTGCATGGACGTATCTGTCTCGAAATTTCTTTCCATTTCGTCTTGTGCATTTCCACATCCACTTTCAAGGAGCTGGCACTTAGATGGCAGCCGTTCTGACAGGCACGTTTGTCACTATGGAGATCGTAAACAACGATGCTGGCGTCACATACTCAAACTTGAGCGCATACGCCGCCCACATTTTTGCTGGGACTGCAATGTGTCACATTAATTTCCAGCAACGTGCTCGGAGGATGCGTCAAAGGAGCTCTGGGAATGCGTGGCCGCCGTGATGCGTTCGGAGCGTCAATTACGAGGGATGTTCAAAAAGTTTCCGCACTTTTTTTTTCTAACTCTTTATTAAGAATTTCAAAAACAAATGACATCACTTTTCTACATAGTCACCTTCCTTTGCGATGCAATTTTCCCAGTCACATGACCAATTACTCCTCCTCCTGCCTTCACCGTTTCCAAGTGCAGATACTGTTTAAACACCCCTCGCATATCCCGGTGCTTATTCTGTCCTTCACAATCTGTCTGGAACTGGGAATGCTCCACTGCAGCCATACTGCCCCGCCCCTTGCATGGCCACACCCTTTAGCAGGCCTACCATTTGCTGTTGCCTGTCAACTACAATTACTCCATCAGCCTAACCTTAAGTGATGGTATTTAACGCTGTGAACGCGAGGTGAGAGTTAACTCGTATCTCATTGAGCCTGTCACGGCGCGACATACGAGAGAAGGCGTATCTCTGACACAGCCAGCCTGCCATCTAGTGGAGAGCCATGGAATTTTTTTTCTTTTGGGGCAACAGCTTACAGAAAACAGTTCTATAAACAGACCATCCATAGTTATGTCGTTTCTGCTTCAACGCCATGACCTGGTAGTTTGTTCCCACGTCCCACATCTGTTTGACTGAAGACGTCCTTCATGGATGGACAGACAGTTTCATCGAATGCAGACACCCTAATTACATTTTGTTTATTACATGTAGTGCTGGTGGGTGGCTCAATGAGTTCCCCCCGTCCACCCGGTTGTTGTTGCGTATCGGGAGTTTGTCCAGTCTCTCCATGTCCGAGTAGGTTTTCTTCCCACATTCCTCAAGTCTGGTGAACTGGCCAGTCCAAGCTGACCCTGCATGTACAGGTTAGTGGACCCTGTGATGGACTGGCAGAGCCTGTTCAAGACTGGCACTTTCTTCATGCCCAATGAAGCCAAGATGCCGCTGCAAACGTATTAAATAAGACTAAACCGGTCATGTTGTTTCGCTCCTTAATTAAAAATAAATAGGGACGAGACCGACGTGTTAGGTGTCAGCCCGGTGTCAGCCAGGACTCCTCCCCTCCTGAGGGTTTCCCAGAGTTCCTAGCGGTTCATTCAAATGTACTTGGGAGTCGGTGAGTGTTTATCGTGACTTGACTTCTTGTTTCATGTTGTTATTCTTCCATTTCCATTCTTCTATCAATGTTAACCTTGTTATTATTCTCTGTATATATGTAACCTTTGCTATGTGCCTTGTGTTTTGGGGGTGTTCCCCCAAGAGGCGGGGCCAAATGCCAATCACCGCCCTCCACCCATACAGTCCCTGGCGGTTCATTCGAATGCACTTGGGAGTCGGCGAGCGTCGATCGTGTCTTTATGTCAGTTTTGTTCCATTTTGATTCATTTGTCCATGTTAACCTTGTTGTTTACTTGGTTTCCGTGTGAGTATATGTAGCCTTCGCTACGTGCCTAGTGTTTTGTGGGCGGTCCCTGGCTGTGATTGGCAGGTGGCCCTCTGCCCGTACAGCTCCTGGCGGTTCATTCAAATGCACTGGGGAGTTGGTGAGGGTTTGTGGTGTCTTTACTTTATGTATTATGCCAATGCCATTTTTGGCCTTTGCTGGCAACTCCTTTTTGCGCTCCATGGAGCTTCATGTTATTACACAGCATTTTTGTGTTTTATTTACCGTATATACTGGCGGATAAGTCGGGACTTGATTTAACAATATAATTTCTGGTATTTTATAATGTCAGTCGTAAAAGTCGATTGCGGAAAACTCCTGCTATTGGTCCAAGAGATTACGATATGCTAACACTTGCCCACCTGAGAGAGTAACCACGGGGCACACGGCCTTTATCTTTCTATGTGGGTGCAGCGATGCGCTGTACCAGCGTGTGCTCCACACCTCTCTGTCTCCCTCTCTATTGTGTCTACGTGACCACACAGTAATACCCGTTCTATTCCGAAGTGACGTTTGCACTGTTTTGTGTTTTTTGTGTCTCACACCCTCATACACCTTTATTGTAAGAGCGTCCCTTATCTACGATTGAGCGTTCGATCAGAAGAAAATATGAAGCTGGTTTTGAATTAAAAGTCATTGAAGTGGCGAAAGAAATTAGTAACTGCGCTGCTGCAACAAAATTCGATGCGTCTGAGAAACTGATGTGAGATTGGAGGAAGCAAAAAATAAATAAATTTAAGTGTCGTATTTTTGAACGGGCGTACAAGTCGGGGTCTGATTTTATGATCGATTTTACGACTTATACGCGAGTGTATACGGTACCGTCTACAGATCTGGTGTGGCCCTCTGTCTTACTAGCTGAATGCCAATGCACTGCGCAGCCGGCGAGTTCGTGAAACTTTTTTTTTGTACTTTGCGTTTTTGTCAAATTTTGGATTTTTAATACTTTTGCTCATTTTTTTCCGACCACTCATTCTGGATATCTTATTTAGATTGTGACCATCATTATCATCAAATTCTTTCACATGAAGCCTGAAAACCTTGAGGACTGATAAGATCACTTATATTAGGTAGGATGCTCAGTGTTTTGGGGGGGGGGGGGGGGGGTAGTGCTGGGTGGTCTCTTTTTATTTTTTTTATCAAAGATTCTGTTTGTCCTTTATACATCTAGCTGGGGTTTGACAGCATATCCCCCTCTAGTGGACACTTTCAGAGGTGTTTTTGTAGAATTGCAGGACTCGTTCTCGACAGTTGCCCGTTGTCACACACGTCAGCATGGCAGGAAGTCGATGGGCTTCACTAAAGGGGATGATGAGCCGGACCGGGGGTAGACGATGAGCACGAATGCCTGTTCTACAGACCCTCCAATCCCCTCACTCCAGCCTCCACCCTAAAAACCCGCACCTTCCGGCCATCCCACTATAAAGCTGACATGCTGCCAATACGAGTTCAGTTCAGTTCTGGGCTCAGTCTGTTAAGATCACTCGGTGTGTTCTGGTCCTGCATGTGCTGTTCAAGTAGACGGGGTGGTCGGCCCCAAACCTTTCTCTTGGCGTTTGTCTCGTTATTACATTGTCTAGTTTTAGGATTACACTTTAGGATATTTTTATGGATGAGGGGCATCCCATTTTATTGATATGAGGGCCAGAATGTCTGATGAACAAAGGCAACAAGGTGAGCAAAGACAGAGGAGGGGGGTAAAGGGCTAGAATGTCCGACAAAGAAAGGCAACAAGAGACATGAAGAAAGAGGGGCGTAGGGGTAAAAACGACCAACGAACAAAAGTGACAAAGCAGACAAGGAATGAAGGATGTATGGGCTGGCATAGCCAGTGAACAAAGGCAACAAGACACACAAAGACAGCGGGACGTAAGGGTTAGAGTTGTCAGGTGAACAACAGCAACAAGGTGTGCAAAGAAAGAGGAATAGGAGGGTTGAGTATGTCCGATAAACATAACAAAGCAAATGAAGAAAGAAGGATGTAAGGGCTGGCATATCGGGTGAAGAAAGGCAACAAGGCATACAAAGGGGCAGAGGGACGTAAGGGCATGAATGTCAGGTGAACAAAAGTGACAAAGCACACAAAGAATGAAGGGTGTAAGGGCTGGCATATCCAGTGAACAAAGGCAGAGGGACGTAAAAGGCTAGAAAAAGAAGAGGCAACAATATGCACAAAGAAAGAGGAATATGAGGGCATGACTGCCGGATGAACAACAGCAATAAAGCAGACAAAGAAAGGGAGTAAGGGCCAGAATGTCAGATGAACAAAGGCAACAACACACACCAAGAAAGAGGAACACGAGGGCCAGACAAAAAACAAAAAGACATCAAGGCACCCAAAGACAGAGGGGCGTAAAGACATGAATGTCCGTTTAACAAAAGCGACAGGGTGTGCAAAGAAAGAGGGGCATAAGGGCAAGAATGTCTGAGCAAATGAAGAAAGAATGGTGTAAGGGCTGGCATATCCAGTGAAGAAAGGCAGAGAGACGTAAGGGCGTGAATGTCAGGTGAACGAAAGTGATAGAAGCAGACCGAGAGTGGCAGACGTGCGGCGCGGCACATCCGTGAGCAGACGCACTTCTCGTTGTCCCGTTTCACTCCTTCTAATGAAAAGCCCAGATCTCCCCCCCCACCCCGAGGACCACCGCGGTGTAATCTGGCGATCTGCTAGCCGTCGGCCACATCATCCGCACACCTCGGGCTCCTTGAGATGTCTGATTGTACCTTTGGTGGGATTCGTTTAGTTTTGTTGTAAGTAGCGCCAGCGTGTCGCCTTTTGTTTATTTGTTCCTTTTTATTTACAGGCGGCTGTTTACGGGGAAGTGTCAGTGTCACTGTTTAAATTAAAAACAAAAGTCACACCATTTAATTAGAATGAAATCTCTCATATACTGCTGCGTTTTCTGTGGGCTGCTGTTGATCGTGGAGTGATTTGTGCTGTTTAAATAAAAATGTGCACTTTGTTGAAATGAACAAAAAAAATTGCAGTGTTTTTAAATAAAAGACATTAAAAGTTTGTTTAAATGTAAACCTAAACAGCCGCAGCACCCTGTAAAGCCCCTAATGTCCTGTTGGTGGGTGGCTCAGTGGTCTGTGCAGCTGCACCACCGATAGACAGACGATTTGAGGCAAAAGGAGACCTTCAGGATCGTGGAGGGACAAAGGTGACGTCACACACAAGACGCACATAGGAGAGGGCTACTGAGAGGATGAGACCACCATAACGGAGGAGCAGTTTGGTTTTTGTGCCACAAGGAGGAACAACTGGTGCCGTCTTTGCATGGAGACAACAGACAGAAGAATTGAGAAGAACAGAAAGGTCAGCATGTGGTGGTCACTGATCTGGAGAAGGTGACAAGTGAGAGGGAAGAAGGGGGGCCGGAGAAGATGTGAGGATTGTCCAGGATATGCAGGAGGGGGTGAGGACTGGGCAGTGTTGGGGTAACAGACAGAAGGCCAGTTACAGGAGGGGATCTTCTTGAAGTCCCAACCTCTGTGGTCTGCTTATGGATGTGCTGACTTGTGGGATAAAAAGATGAGGCCCACCCGGTGGAGGCTGTTTAACTGATGACATTGTATGATGGTGTGTAGCACCAGAAAGGAGAAAGTGGAGAGGAAGTTGGAAGAATGAAGGAGGGCTTTGGAAGAGAAGAGGATAAAAAGAAGAAGAAGAAGACGACAGAATGTCTGAGGTGTGATGATGACCAGGAGTCAGAAGATTAGCCACTGAAAAGAGTGGAGGAGTGAAGTGTAAATATGGAGGGTCAGCGGCAGGCCAAGATGGAGAATCAGGAGCAGAGTGGATGGTACAACTGGAAGAAGGCATCAAGAGTGGTGGTGTGATTGAAGAATGAAGGAGAGGATTAGATGAGGTGTTGAAGACCGGGGGGAGACCAGCATTGATGTGTGGAGCAGTAAAGAAAAAAACTTGGGGGGGGAGAAGAAATAAGGATGTGGAGGTGGATGGGTGGGACAGAATTAGAAATGACAAGCAGAGGTACAATAAAAGTAGGAGAGACGTCTAAGGTAGTACAGGAGAGGAGGCTGAAGTGGTGCAGACCTGAGATGAGGAGAGACAAGGAAGGTGTGGGCAAAAGAAGTGATGAAGATGGGGAAGAAAAAAACGGAGGAGTCCAAAGCCGAGATGTGTGGATGGAGAAAGTAGAAGATCTGAACACAAAGGGCAAAGAGGTGCAGGACTGAGCTGTTTGGGGAAATTTGATTAAACACATCAACCCCAGATGGCACGGTGGTGCAGTGGTAGTGCTGCTGCCTCGCAGTTAGGAGACCTGCGGACACTGGGTTCGCTTCCCGGGTCCTCCCTGCGTGGAGTTTGCATGTTCTCCCCGTGTCTGTATGGGTTTCTTCTGGGCACTCTGGTTTCCTCCCACAGTCCAAAGACATGCAGGTTAGGTGGATTGGTGATTCTAAATTGGCCCTAGTGTGTGCTTGGTGTGTGGGTGTGTTTGTGTGTGTCCTGCGGTGGGTTGGCACCCTGCCTGGGATTGGTTCCAGCCTTGTGCCCTGCGTTGGCTGGGATTGGCTCCAGCAGACCCCCGTGACCCTGTGTTCGGATTCAGCGGGTTGGAAAATGGATGGATGGATGGACATCAACCCCACATAGAAGAGGGAAAAGATGAAGAGAAAGCAGAACTGGTGGTCCGAGCCCTCTAAGAGCCTCTCCCAGACCCCTGTCAACCCTAAGCATGTGGCGTATTGTTTTAGACTATGTCAAGGTCAGCGATTTGAATATGAAGTTACCTTTGATCCTTCATTAGGTGTCCAGCCCCTTACAGACCACCAATCAGAGGATGAAAAAAGACACATTTCTATTGCAACCAAGACTACTTAGACTTTAAGCATTTGAACTGAAACTCAAGTTTATTAAGCCTATCATATATATATATATATATATATATATATTGTGGCGGGTGGCTGGAATCCTTACCCAGCCAGGACACCCATGGTGTGGAAGAACCGGGGGGAGACAGTATTATCAGGACAGTGCCAACAGAGGGCAGCCCCCCTTGGTTTCCAGCAGGCCTACAGATCATGAGTATGGGAGCTCAACCCTGTTGGAACTCGTGGCCACCACCATGGGGGGCAAATGGACCTTTCCAGGGCCTTATTTGGGTGTGGAGGAAGTGTGGCCAGAAGAAGCACGTTGGGCACCTGGAGTTCTTCTGGGTGTCCTATAAAGTGGGCCAGAGTCGGGAGGAGAGGACAAAGCCTGAGGAGGAGGAGGAGTGGAGGGAGAAGGTCTGGCGGCAAGAAGGGACCATTGTGTTGGTGACTGGTGCACAATGTGTTTGCTCTAAATAAACTGAGTGTACTCTTGAACCTGTGTCCTACCTGTGTGTGTCCGGGTTAGGGTGGCGGTACACCCCCTAGTGGCTTACTATATATCTATGTCTATCTATCTATACATATTGTGAAGCCAGACCCGGACACACACACACACACACAAACAAACACAACACCCAGCTTATTTACAATGACGTGTGCCCAAATCACCACCACAATGTACAGTTCAATCCCTTCCTTGCCGCCAGTCCTTCTCCCTCATCCTCCTCCTCCTCACGACTCTGGGCCATCTAATGCTGGTGATCGGCCCCTTTTTATAGGGCACGCAGAAGGACTCCAGGTGCCCAACGAGCTTCTTCTGGCCAAAATATTCCACCACACCCGGCCCTGGAAATGTCCATGTGCCCCCCAGGCAGTGGCCACGGGTTCCAACAGGGTTGAGCTCCCATATTTACAACCCGTAGCCCTGCTGGAAAACAAGGTGGGTTGTCCTCTGTCAGCCCGGGGGAGAAATACTGTCTCCTCAGGTCCTTCCACACTCTAGGCCTCCTGGCTGGGTAAGGGTTCTAGCTGCCCACCAAAATATCCATATATAATATCATAAATCTAATAATTTACATCAAGAGTTCCCAAAGTGGTCGATATTGACCCCCTGGGGTCGATTTGAACTTTCTAGGGGTCGATAGTTTCAATGAAAAGATTTGGGGGTCAACGACAGCAAAAATAGACCCCCTTACTACTGCTATTTGTTTGTTACTTCAAAATATCTATGATTCCAATAGGTACCTAATTACGAAGTAAAATCATTTAAAAAAACACATTACATACCAAATTTGCGAACGAAAAGGTAAAATGTGTCATTAAAAGAGTCACACGTAAGAATGCATGAAAATACATGTAGCACAAACATGTCTGTTCATTGTCTTATCGAACATATCAAAGCAAGTGCGGATATGAAAAACCATTGCATGTAATTAGGGGGTCGACGGTTTTAAAAGTTTTTGGTAAAGGGGTCTGCAGCTGAAAAAAGTTTGGGAACTCTTGATTTACATAATATAGATATAAACCCCAGGTAAATACTATATTGATTTCACATGCGTGACGTAAGTCCTCTTCTTTATTGTGGACTCCTAGCTCATGAAGTAAATCAGGACGTGTCTTACGAACACAACACGCTGAGTTAGGGCGGCTTATGCTAATTCCGACTTTTCTAACAGTTATTCCTCTGACATTTACTCGAGTGCCTTAAACTCTTTTTATTTTATTCCTAATTTTCTGCTCACGCGACCCTGCGTTCATACAATTGTAATGAAGATTAGAACACTCTAGACGAGAACAGGCTATTCAGCCCAACAAAGCTCGCCAGTCCTATTCAGATCACTTTCCTGGTTGTTCTACGGGATAAAAGGTCAGTCAGTCAGTCAGTCAGTCAGTCAGTCATTATCCAACCCGCTATATCCTAACTACAGGGTCACGGGGGTCTGCTGGAGCCAATCCCAGCCAACACAGGGCGCAAGGCAGGAAACAAACCCTGGGCAGGGCGCCAGCCCACCGCAGGGCACACACTAGGGACAATTTTCGGATTTCCAATGCACCTAACCTGCATGTCTGTGGACTGTGCGAGGAAACCCGAGCAGACACAGGGAGCGAACCCAGGTCTCCATACTGTGAGGCAGCAGCGCCACCACTGCGCCACCGTGCCGCCCTTCTTTAAAAGAGTACTCCACCCAATTTAAATGCTCATTCGAGTCTGAGCACATTTTGCTCACGAGTGTTCCCCACAGGTGGTTTATTTAACAGTATTTTAATAAAAATAACACGTGTTTAGGAGGCTGTGAGCATACAACTGGATGACTTGACATATGAATTATATGACACACAGTAACATGACTTTCTTTATCATGGATATTTTTAATTTTGTTTGTTGTTGTCCTGTGTTGGACACCACAGACCCCTGTTATGTCAGAAACATTGTCATCTGAGCTCTGCATGAAAACTTGAGTTAAAGCCTGGTCTCGGCCATCACTACAAAGCACACGGGCTAAGTCAGTCAGTCAGTCAGTCAGTCAGTCAGTCAGTCAGTCAGTCAGTGTCCAACCCGCTGTATCCTAACACAGGGTCACGGGGGTCGGCTGGAGCCAATTCCAGCCAACACAGGGCGCAAGGCAGGAACAAACCCCGGGCAGGGTGCCAGCCCACCACAGGGCACACACACACACACACACACTAAGGCCAATTCAGGATCGCCAATGCACCCAATCTGCATGTCTCTGGACTGTGGGAGGAAACCCACGCAGACACGGGGAGAACATGCAAACTTCATGCAGGGAAGACCCGGGAAGCAAATCCAGGTCTCCTAACTGTGCCACTGTGCCGCTCGGGATAAAAGGAGTTTTTTTTTTTTTTGTTATTATTATTAAAAAAATAACAGCAGTGGAAAAAAAAAAAAAAAAAAACACGCCAGCCTTCCATGAAAGCAGTTTTGCTCAGCAGGCCTGATCCACGGCTTTTGAGTTATTCCCGTTTCTAGGTCAAGGGCTCTCCCTGTGGCCTGATGCCAGCGGAGTGCGCGCTCCCAGATAAGCCTCAGAAATAATTCAACTTTCCAGTGAAACACCTTGCCACGCCGCCACCTCCAGTTCAAACAGAACGCCGTGGCCGCCAGTGCAGTCCTCTACCCGGCCGGCCGTTTGCTCTGCGGGGAAGCGGGAGAGGGAAGGCAGGCAGGCAAACAACTGCGTTCAGAAGAAGTCGCCCAGCGTTCACAGAAATCTGTGCAGTCGTTCAGCCTAAACGTGAGCGCAATCAAAGACTTGCAGTCGGAATTCACCGGCGTGGCTCTAGATGGAGGGGGCACTATTTTTTAATAAACTTTAAAAACCCCAGGGCGGCACGGTGGCGCAGTGGGTAGCGCTGCTGCCTCGCAGTTGGGAGATCTGGGGACCTGGGTTCGCTTCTCGGGTCCTCCCTGCGTGGAGTTTGCATGTTCTCCCCGTGTCTGCGTGGGTTTCCTCCGGGCACTCCGGTTTCCTCCCACAGTCCAAAGTCATGCAGGTTAGGTGGATTGACGATTCTAAATTGGCCCTAGTGTGTGCTTGGTGTGTGGGTGTGTTTGTGTGTGTCCTGCGGTGGGTTGGCACCCTGCCCGGGATTGGTTCCTGCCTTGTGCCCTGTGTTGGCTGGGATTGGCTCCAGCAGACCCCCGTGACCCTGTAGTTGGGAATATAGCGGGTTGGAAAATGGATGGATTGATAAAAACTCCAACCTTTTTTCCCCTGAGAGCTACTTTTACAAAATGAAAATGTCCGAGAGCTCCTCCTGTTTTCTCACGTTTATTCTCATCGCTTATTTCAACCCAAACTAACTGCATAAGCTTGTTTTGCCTGCACATTTACAAAATGTTGGTGTCCACAACTCATATTTTACATTAAAACATCACAAAACATATTTAGTTCACCTGCAAGCCCTACAGGGCTGCTCCTCCGGACTCCAACTCCCATGCAGCCCCACGGGTGTCCAAACTGGCACTCTGTATGAGGGACACTGCCACCTATTAAAGTGGGGGATGAACTGCTCCCTGCTGTCCTCTCCTGTCAGTTCTTGTATTTTTCGGGCATCCCTACCCCAGGACGGGAATCATAATGCATCCCAACAGGGTATTGTCTCCATTTTGTCCATCCTTCTATTATGGCATCCTTGGCTGGGTAAGGACTCCAACTCCTTCCTGGGTGGTACAAACCTTACCGTCCCTCTTGGGCATCTACACCACTTACAATGAAATGCATTTAAAGAGGTTCAAGATCTCGGGCAGCCTGAGGGCATCGAAGTGGAGATTCAAGTCTAGATTTTCACATCTTTATTTTGTGTCCTCAAAAAACCTCTTAGAAACGTTCACGTGTTATGCAAATTGTTCATTTTTTTGGGTACAAGAATAGCATTGGTTGTTCCCAGCAAAGCAATCACAAAAAGATTATTCATGTCATATGAACAATTGAAAGAAAAACAGAACTCGTCCGACAAGAATTCCTTTCGCTTCCTCCAGTCTGCTAGCGGCTGAATGTCTTTTTTTTTTTTTTTTTCGGGCACAGGCGCGCCCTGTCCCACTTGTAAACCTGTAGTGAATTTACTGAAGTTTGAGTCGAGTCAATTTCAGGTGCGCAGAGTCACAGCAAAATACACCATGTGGTCACTTAGTCAGGCCCATCTGCCTCATCTCTCCTCTAAACAGCCAATCAGGTGTCTACTGAACATTAGAACGCTTACGGAGTGTCCTCACGGCTCCTGCGAGGTAAGCCATACCACTCCTGGGCGAGAGGTCGTTCCTGTCGTGAACGTCTTCTCCCTTTTCGCTCACAGATCAGAAGATGAATGAATGGAGTTCTTCTGATGCCACTTCTTCAAAGTCCCATCCCTTCCACCTCTGATGATATTTAAGGTCTCTTAGAACCCGGAAGTTGGCATTCAGTTTGGGACCCGCGGTGCTCTACTCCAGAAATACCTTTTTCCGCGCTCCCAGATAACTCTGCCCTGGACCTACCGTAGATGGTCCCTGTTAACTCACTGAACGTTTTGATTTTCTTTTGTCAGTCTGACAACACCATTAAAAACGGAGTTTACCACGGTGGTACCGTAACTCTTCACCTTGTTCGTTTCAATATCCTACGGCGGACAAGATCTAACAGAGAGTTTGTAGGATGCTTAATGCTGCCAGACGTGGTGGTTCCAGTTTCCCACAAACGGCTGACCTCCTGTCCACGCAGAACTGTGAGATAAGCAGAAAATGTCCAATGAGCGCCGGTGCTGGGAACGACAGATGGTTGGCCAGACCCATTCAGGCCAACGGTAAGGCCAGAAATAAACCACTAACAGCTCCTTGCAACAGAGATGTGTGGACGGCCATCTCTGAACGCCCAAGTTGTTGTTGAAACTCAAAGTGATTGGGCTTCAGGTACTGAAGACCACACCGGATTCAGCGAGGAGTAGGAAGATGAGCCTACACTACGAATGCGATCATCAAAACTGGACAACGGAAGTTTGGAAAAAGTCGTTTGGTCTCGACGTCTTGTCAGAATCTGGTTGAAACAGCGTCAATCCAAGAATCCCATCCTGCTTTTGTGTCAGTAGTACTGGGCGGTGGGGTAATGACGTGGGAAATTCTTTCTTGCCACACATTATTAATTTAATTAAAAAACCGGAGCATCACTTGAGGGCCGCAGTTTACCGAAGCGTTGTTGTCCATCCGTTTATTGCCTTTTTTATATGGAGAGCATAGCACGTCATCTGAAGCTTCTTCCACGAACCCAACTGTGCCTTCGGTTGACGACAACGGCCTGCACTGTCCCCAGCCCTCGATCCAGTAGAGTGCCTTCGGGGTGAGGAGAGAATGTGAGGCTGAAAAACGCGCAGGAACATCCCGATGCTATGGACTCCTCGTGGATGGAAACCTCTGAGCGGTGTCTCTAGCACCTTGTCGAGTCCATGACTCGAAGACTTCAAGCTGTTCAAGAGGCAAACGGGGATCTGGTCAGGTAAATCAAAACAAACCAACCACATGACATGAAAAGTTTTCCGTGATTGGTTTATCGAGAGGAAAGCACACCTCGAGGGGGTGAAAGGTTATTACGCAGGAAGAGCAAGCGCCGAGCTGTCGCACACAGTTGTCAAATGTCCGACTCCTAAAGTGACTGCAAGGGAATAATCCGTTCATACTGACCTGCAAGAGAGAGCAGAATAGAAACGAACAGAACCAAAGCCAAAACGCGGTCGGAAAAGTCAAAAACAATCGGAGGGAATCAGAAAGACGAAATGAATCATTTTACAAAGTTTCTCCGCCAAGCTCGGATCCCCTAGAAACTCCTGGGTGACCCCCTTTATCACTGACAAATTGACGCCACAATTGCGAGCATCTCAGGGAATTCTGGGCAACGTCTTCCGAAACAGAAACTTAACATAAATGCGACACAAAACTGACAAAACTTTTCTCAGTTATGCGAATTCTCACCTAAACAACGAGGTAAATCAAAAGAAAACCAACCACATGGCACAAACGTTTGCTGTGATTGGTCTATCGAGAGGAAGCCACGCCTCGAGGGGTGAAAGGTTGTTGCACGGGAAGGCTATCGCACACAGTTGGCCTTCTTTAAAAATGGCTGATGATACAGATAATTCACCCAAAGTGTATGGAAACTTCTGACTTCAACTGTATTGGTGTTTTTTTGCTCAAAAATGATGCGTATAAACTATTTTACAATGTGTGTGTAATCACAGCGTAAGACGTAGATCAATACTCGACAGACGTCTTGGATGTATTCGGTACGTTTTTTTAAGCTTCCATTTTCCAGTGATTCCCCCATGTCCCATTAGCCTCCATTGTAAAGTGCCAGTGCGGTCAAGATACATCTCTCTACTAAATTAAAAAAACATTTGCCATCATGTCGGCGTTATTCAGCCTTGACCACGCCCCTCCTCACCACTCGTCCAATCGTTACTCCTAATGCGCCCATTTTCCCTCCATCCCACCCTGCGACACTCTCAGTGCTGCTAACTCGCCCTTCAACGCAGTCAGCTACAGTGGTGTGAAAAACTATTTGCCCCCTTCCTGATTTCTTATTCTTTTGCATGTTTGTCACACAAAATGTTTCTGATCATCAAACACATTTAACCATTAGTCAAATATAACACAAGTAAACACAAAATGCAGTTTGTAAATGGTGGTTTTTATTATTTAGGGAGAAAAAAAAATCCAAACCTACATGGCCCTGTGTGAAAAAGTAATTGCCCCCTGAACCTAATAACTGGTTGGGCCACCCTTAGCAGCAATAACTGCAATCAAGCGTTTGCGATAACTTGCAATGAGTCTTTTACAGCGCTCTGGAGGAATTTTGGCCCACTCATCTTTGCAAAATTGTTGTAATTCAGCTTTATTTGAGGGTTTTCTAGCATGAACCGCCTTTTTAAGGTCATGCCATAGCATCTCAATTGGATTCAGGTCAGGACTTTGACTAGGCCACTCCAAAGTCTTCATTTTGTTTTTCTTCAGCCATTCAGAGGTGGATTTGCTGGTGTGTTTTGGGTCATTGTCCTGTTGCAGCACCCAAGATCGCTTCAGCTTGAGTTGACGAACAGATGGCCGGACATTCTCCTTCAGGATTTTTTGGTAGACAGTAGAATTCATGGTTCCATCTATCACAGCAAGCCTTCCAGGTCCTGAAGCAGCAAAACAACCCCAGACCATCACACTACCACCACCATATTTTACTGTTGGTATGATGTTCTTTTTCTGAAATGCTGTGTTCCTTTTACGCCAGATGTAACGGGACATTTGCCTTCCAAAAAGTTCAACTTTTGACTCATCAGTCCACAAGGTATTTTCCCAAAAGTCTTGGCAATCATTGAGATGTTTCTTAGCAAAATTGAGACGAGCCCTAATGTTCTTTTTGCTTAACAGTGGTTTGCGTCTTGGAAATCTGCCATGCAGGCCGTTTTTGCCCAGTCTCTTTCTTATGGTGGAGTCGTGAACACTGACCTTAATTGAGGCAAGTGAGGCCTGCAGTTCTTTAGACGTTGTCCTGGGGTCTTTTGTGACCTCTCGGATGAGTCGTCTCTGCGCTCTTGGGGTAATTTTGGTCGGCCGGCCACTCCTGGGAAGGTTCACCACTGTTCCATGTTTTTGCCATTTGTGGATAATGGCTCTCACTGTGGTTCGCTGGAGTCCCAAAGCTTTAGAAATGGCTTTATAACCTTTACCAGACTGATAGATCTCAATTACTTCTGTTCTCATTTGTTCCTGAATTTCTTTGGATCTTGGCATGATGTCTAGCTTTTGAGGTGCTTTTGGTCTACTTCTCTGTGTCAGGCAGCTCCTATTTAAGTGATTTCTTGATTGAAACAGGTGTGGCAGTAATCAGGCCTGGGGGTGGCTACGGAAATTGAACTCAGGTGTGATACACCACAGTTAGGTTATTTTTTAACAAGGGGGCAATTACTTTTTCACACAGGGCCATGTAGGTTTGGATTTTTTTTCTCCCTAAATAATAAACACCATCATTTAAAAACTGCATTTTGTGTTTACTTGTGTTATATTTGACTAATGGTTAAATGTGTTTGATGATCAGAAACATTTTGTGTGACAAACATGCAAAAGAATAAGAAATCAGGAAGGGGGCAAATAGTTTTTCACACCACTGTATAATGGCGAGGCAGAAAAGGAAATCGTCTATTCGAAGAACATCAAATTTTAGATTGCAACAGAAAAAGCGCAGCAAAAGCTGATAATGAACGACGGGGGGAAAAAAAAGAAAATGAATCAAAAAGAGCTGCATATAATAAAAATCAAGAGAATAAAATCAAATAAACGAAAACGAGAAAAATATCCCCTGCAGTGGGTTGGCACCCTGCCCAGGATTGGTTCCTGCCTTGTGCCCTGTGTTGGCTGGGATTGGCTCCAGCAGACCCCCGTGACCCTGTGTTCGGATTCAGCGGGTTGGAAAATGGATGGATGGATGGATGGAGAAAAATATCCCGAACAATATGTGAACAGAAATGCAAAAAAGGAACGTTTCTAGGATGTCAGTTAGAGGATAAAGAAATTCATAAAATTGTTTTTGATGACGCATCAATGTGATTTTTAATTTACTTTTTATTATGTTTTTCTTTTACCAAGTTTTATTATTCACTAGTATTTAAAATAGACAATAGGATCAAACCGTCACCCACCCGCACTCTGCATACTCTTCTATGGACCAGATGTTTAAATACAAATCGCTTTCTCTAACAGAGGGGTGCCCCGATGCCCTTTGAATGTCCCAGCCGCAAGATAGCTGGCACCCAATGCCCACCGCTGGAGGTTGTTGAATAAAGTGAGCTTGGGGGGAGGGCAAAGCCTCCAGGTTTTTGTAATTTATATAAAAAACACTTAACTTTAGAACACTGTTCTGTGCAGCAAATACATATATAGCATAACTTTGACTTGAAAAATGCCAAACTTATCCTTTAAGCTCATGAAGTATCTGGGGGATCCTGCGACCCCCATTTGGGTTGAGAAACACTGCAATAAAAAAAACAATCACAAAAATCCATCCATCCATCCATTTTCCAACCCGCCGAATCCGAACACAGGGTCACGGGGGTCTGCCGGAGCCAATCCCAGCCAACACAGGGCACAAGGCAGGAACCAATCCCGGGCAGGGTGCCAACCCACCGCAGGACACACACAAACACACCCACACACCAGGGACAATTTAGAATCGCCAATCCACCTAACCAGCATGGCTTTGGACTGTGGGAGGAAACCCACGCAGACACGGGGAGAACATGCAAACTCCACGCAGGGAGGACCCGGGAAGTGAACCTGGGTCTCCTAACTGCGAGGCAGCAGCGCTACCACTGCGCCACCGTGCCACCCATACAATCAAAAAAATTGTAAATCAAAAAAAAAAAAAAAAAGACGACAATAATCTCAGAGGAACCCACTGAAACCTGAATATGAAGACTGGGGGCAGCCCCCCTTAATGATCAGCTCACGGCCCCCTAATGATGAGGTCACCAAACATGAAGAACATGGCAGGACGTTAATATACACTGTGGATGGGTGGTAGAAACACTCTTAGCTTTTGTGACGTGTTGGGGTGACAATTAGGTGCCCCCCCCCTTTATTCTGCTTCCATACAAAGTAAACAGGCAGTCAATGGCGCTGAAATAAACGTAAATTGCCTCAATGGCTACTGCTGTCTATGTGTATGAAAGGCCTGGGGAGCTCCGCCCTTCTCAGAGGCTCAGGTCCCAATGAGACGTCAACATTCGGGGGGCGTTCCCCGCTGGAAGGGGCGTGGTCAGTTGAGAGAAGCCTGTTAGCAGCGGCGCCCTCTCTTGACCCAGGCAGGGCGTTACATACTTGGGATTTGGGAGTCTTTGAGACGCACGTGCCCGATAACACATAGAAATGAAACGATCACAAAGTGAAATAATATTGGGTATAAAACACGTGATAAGACAAATATTTACAGCATTGAAAAAAGACACAAAAAAGGGAATCGAAAATAAGCCAAGGGGGTGGAAGTCTGGCTTAAATATGACAAAGCGGGCGTAGAATCAAAGCCCTTAGTGCTGCCTGTGCACTGAAAAGTAATCATTTTCTTTTACAAAAGGCTATTTAAAGCATATTTGATAAATAGCTTCTGTTAAAAATAAAATTAAAAAAAAAAAAAACCCTGAAATGTCAACAGCAACCCGTTGCTAAATGTTGCACAAACAGAATTATCAGTAAAAGCCTCTCGAGTTGAATTCACAGCACTGTTTAATCGTAATGGTCCAAGTACTCTGGAGATTAAGGTCAGCTGCCTGAAGTACAATTCAAGTTTTCTTGTTTTTTTGTGACTCTCAATTGAAGTTAAACAGCTGCAGCGGCTCTTACTGTCTGACCGGGGGACGCGACCGCAGCTGGTGGGGGGGTCACTCTGCAGAGAGCCGCTCTTAACGACAACATTCATCTCTATAATGGAGCTCAAAGTGTTTCACGTGATGACAGAGACGTGCAAAGAAAAAGAAAATAAAATGAAATAGGAAAAATAATGCAGAAGAAAAAAATAAATAATGTACGTTCACGTAAGACACACACACACACGGCCACTTTATTAGGTACACCAGCTTGTTAACGCAAATACAGTCATATGAAAAAGTTTGTGACCCCCTCTCAGCCTGCATAATAATTGACTCTCCTTTCAATAATAAAGATAACAGTGGTATGTCTTTCATTTCCTAGGAACATCTGAGTACTGCGGTGTTTTCCGAACAAAGATTTTTAGTGACGCAGAATTTAGTTGTATGAAATGAAATCAAATGTGAAAAACTGGCTGTGCACAAATGTGGGTCCCCTTGTCATTGTGCTGATTTGAATGCCTGTCACTGCTCAATGCTGACTACTTGGTGTGATGAGCTCGTTAAGCCTTGAACTTCATAGACTGGTGTGTCCATCATGAGATATAAAGGGATTTAAGGTGGTCAATTACAAGTTGTGCTTCCTTCCCTTTGACTCTCTTCTGACGAGTGACAGCATGGGATCCTCAAAGCAACTCTACAAAGATCTGAAAACAAAGATTGTTGAGTCTCCTGGTTTAGGGGAAGGCTACAAAAAGCCATCTCAGAGGTTTAAACTGTCAGTTTCTGTAACTGTAAGGAATGGAATCAGAAAATGGAAGGCCACAGGCACAGTTGCTGTTAAACCCAGCAGGTCTGGCAGGCCAAGACAAATACAGGAGCGGCATATGAGCAGGATTGTGAGAATGGTGACAGACAACCACAGATCACCTCCAAAGACCTGCAAGAACATCTTGCTGCAGATGGTGTGTCTGTACATCGTTCTACAATTCAAACATCTGTATGGCAGGGTGATGAGAAAGAAGCCCTTTCTGCACTCACGCCACAAACAGAGTCGCTTGTTGTATGCCAATGCTCATTTAGACAAGCCAGATTCATTTTGGAACAAAGTGCTTTGGACTGATGAGGCAAAAATGGACTTATTTGGTCAGGACAAAAAGCGGAAGAAGAACACCACATTCCAAGAAAAACACCTGCTACCTACTGTCACATTTGGTGGAGGTCCCATCATGCTGTGGGGCTGTGTGACGAGTTCAGGGACTGGGGCCCTTGTTAAAGTTGAGGGTCGGATGAATTCAATCCAATATCATCAAATTCTTCAGGATAATGTTCAAGCAGCAGTCACAAAGTTAGTTACGCAGGGGTTGGATATTCCAACAAGACAATGACCCAAAACACAGTTGGAAATCTACAAAGGCATTCATGCCCAGGGAGAAGTACAATGTTCTGGAATGGCCGTCACAGTCCCCTGACTTGAATATCATCGAAAATCTATGGGATGATTTGTAGCAGGCTGTCTATCAAATTGAACTGAACTGGAGAGATTTTGTATGAAGAATGGTGAACAATACCTCCATCCAGAATCCGACACTCATCAAAGGCTATAGGAGGACAGCGTCTAGAGGACAAAAGGAGGCTCAACTAAGTATTGATGTCATATCTCTGTTGGGGTGCCTGTCTAATTTTGTTATGATGCATATTTTCTGTTAATCCAATAAACTTAATGTTCACTGCTGAAATCCTACTGTGTCCATAAGGCATGTCATATATTAAAAGGAAGTTGCTACTTTGAAAGCTCAGCCAATGAGAAACAAAAATCCAAAGAATTAAGAGGAGTTCCCAAACTTTTTCATATGACTGTATCTAACCAGCCAATCACATTGCAGCGACTCAATGTATTTTGGCCTGCAGACATCAAGACGACCTGCTGAATTTCTAGCTGAGCATCAGAATGGGGAACAAGAAAGGGGACTGAAGGGACTTTGAATGTGACATGGTTGTTGGTGCCAGATGGACTGGTCTGAGGATTTCAGAAACTGTTGATTTGCTGTGATTTTCACACACAACCATCTCTAGGGTTTAACAGAGAGTGGTCCAAAAAAGGGAAAATATCAGCGAGCGGCACACCTCTAGGTGAAAACGTGACAGGTCAGAGGAGAATGGCCAGACTGGTTTGAGCTGATAGAAAGGCAACAGTAACTCAAATAATAAGCACTCATTAAAACTGAGGTGTGCAGAAGAGCATCTCTGAACACACAACACATAAAACCTTGAAGCAGGTGGGCTACAACAGCAGGAGACTACACCGAGTGCCACTCCTGTCAGCTATGAACAAGCAACTGAGGCCACAATTCACATGGGCTCACCAAAGTTGGACAGCAGAAGATTGCCTGGCCTGAGGAGTCTCAATTTCTACTGCGACATTCAGATGGCATGGTCAACAACATGAAAGCTTGGATCCATCCTGCCTTGTATCATCGTTTCAGGCTGGTGGTGATGGTGTAATGGTGTGGGAGATATTTTCTTGGCACACTTTGGGCCCCTTAGCATTGTTTAACTGCAACAGCCTACCTGAGTATTGTTGCTGACCGAGTCCATCCCTTTATGACTACAGTGTCCTCCCCATCTTCTGATGGCTCCTTCCAGAAGGATAACGTACCCTATCCCAAAGCTCAGATCATCTCAAATTGGTTTCTTGAACATGATGATGAGCTCACTGAACTAAAATGGCCTCCACTGTCGCCAGGTCTCAATACAACAAAGCACCTTTGGGATGAGGTGGAGCAGGAGATTCACCTCATGGAATCTGCAGCAACTGTGTGATGCTATCACGTCAATATGGACCCCAATCCACATTGTTGAATCAACACCACAAAGCATTACAGCAGAATTACAGCAGGAACTAGCAAGGTGTACCTAATATAGTGGCCGGTGAGTGTATATAAAATGCTAAGGCCTGTCTGTCATGTAATTACTCTTAAACTACTGGATTCAAAAGGTTGATCCTGGTCTTCAGTGAAAACTTAAAACCTGATATATTCAGGTAATTCAAAAAAAAAATAAGGTTAGCGGCAAACAGACCTGCTCTCGTGGGTTTCTTATGCAAACTGGCAGGCAAACAAAGTGGCATGGCAGAAAGAGAAAGAAGAGCAGCAACATCTGCTGAAGATCAAGCAAATTGCAGAAGAAGAACCTCGCAATAGAAAGAAGAAGATGAAGAAGAGCAGCATCATCTACGAAAGATCAAGCAAATCACGGAAGAAGAACCTCGCAATACAAAGAAGATGAAGGAGAGCAGCATCATCCACTGAAGATCAAGCAAATCACAGAAGAACCACCTTGTAATAGAAAGAAGAAGAAGATGAAGAGGAGCAGAGTCATCTACTGAAGATCAAGCAAATCGCGGAAGAAGAACCTCTTAATAGAAAGAAGAAGATGAAGAAGAGCAGCGTCATCTACTGAAGATCAAGCAAATCGCGGAAGAAGAACCTTGTAATAGAAAGAAGAAGAAGATGGACAGCAGCGTCATCTGCTGAAGATCAAGCAAATCACAGAAGAAGAACATTGTAATAGAAAGAAGAAGAAGATGATGAGGAGCAGAGTCATCTACTGAAGATCAAGCAAATCGCGGAAGAAGAACCTTGTAATAGAAAGAAGAAGAAGATGAAGGACAGCAGCGTCATCTGCTGAAGATCAAGCAAATCACAGAAGAAGAACCTTGTAATAGAAAGAAGAAGAAGATGAAGAGGAGCAGAGTCATCTACTGAAGATCAAGCAAATCGTGGAAGAAGAACCTTGTAATAGAAAGAAGAAGAAGATGAAGAGGAGCAGAGTCATCTACTGAAGATCAAGCAAATCACGGAAGAAGAACCTCTTAATAGAAAGAAGAAGATGAAGAAGAGCAGCATCATCTACTGAAGATCAAGCAAATCGCAGAAGAAGAACCTCGTAATAGAAAGAAGAAGAAGATGAAGAAGAGCAGCGTCATCTGTTGAGTGTTAAGTGTGAGATACGGAACACAAGAACAACAAAGACAGAGAAGTGCATGTGATCGGGGGTCCACGTGTAACTACTGGTGCTAGACTCATGAGCATCAAGTGTGGAAAACAGAATGCAAGAATGATAAAGACAGAGAAATGCACCTATCTAATGGTTAAATACAAACGAAGACCACCCATTGCAGGACATGCTGATGTGGTAAAAGGGGACATTTTAGAGTCTCCAGTCAGCCTAAACTGCACATATGTGGCACTCAATGAAACATCCACACAAACTCCGGACAGTTGGCGACCAAGTTTGACTACCAAACCAGTATGACTGAATATCCTAACTTGACTGAACTTTTTTTTTAGTGCATTTACATGAATATATGCTAGATATGATATTAAGCAAATGAAGTTAAAAATAAAGACTTTCTTAAGAAAGGAAACAAAACTCCATCCACTCCACTCACACACATCCAGATGGTTGTTCTGCTCTTTATTAATCCCAGGCTGGACACTCTGCTCACCATTTAGCGAGGCTTTATGCCTGCAGGTTCCACACAGTCACCGCATCCAAACAAACAGTCCACCTTTGTGCTGAGTAAGCGAGAACACACTGTCAGCAACCAAAGGCCTCGCTAAAATGTACTGGGCGCAGCCAAGCAAGGGATCAGAAAAAATTAATAGCAGAAGTGTTGAAAAGTTGCGTGCTCACAATCCCAGCTGCGTCAGATTCCCTGCTTTGCTCAAACAGCTGACAGACAAGCTTGGACAGACTCAGACTCGGCCATTTATAGTGCGGCGAGAGTGGACCGTCTGGGCTTGGTGACCATGCTTTCTATATGCTTTCAAGTTTAAACAGCAGGCCTTGTATCAGGTCCGGTTAAAGAGGGGTCTGCTGTCCGATATTAAAATGATTGCTTATGTAAGAGTCACCCATATGTTACTAAACAGCCCGAGGAAGTCAAAGCCTATCAAGTCCAGATGGTCTGCTGTTCCACTGTGTGACACTCCCCCTCATGGCAGAGCCACTTAGAGTCACAAATCAATCAACTACACGTAAGTACGGTAAGAATGAGTGACGTGCAAGGGGCTGCATGGAGGTCAGGAGAAGGACCAGTGAAGTACAAAGGAATATCAGCAATGAAGGTGAGTGGGCGACTGTAGGCAGTGATGAAGATCAGCAACACTCAGTGGGCCACCGTGAGTTTAATACGCTTTGAATTCATCTAGAGAGCCTTCTTGGATAGATAGATAGATAGATAGATAGATAGATAGATATGAAAGGCACTATATAATAGATAGATAGACAGATATGAAAGACACTATATAATAGATAGATGTGAAAGGCACTATATAATAGATAGATAGATAGATGTGAAAGGCACTATATAATAGATAGATAGATAGATAGACAGATATGAAAGGCACTATATAATAGATAGATATGAAAGGCACTATAAGATAGATATGAAAGGCACTATATAATAGATAGATATGAAAGGCACTATAAGATAGATATGAAAGGCACTATATAATAGATAGATAGACAGATATGAAAGGCACTATAAGATAGATATGAACGACACTATATAATAGATATGAAAGGCACTATAAGATAGATATGAAAGGCACTATATAATAGATAGATAGACAGATATGAAAGGCACTATAAGATAGATATGAACGACACTATATAATAGATATGAAAGGCACTATAAGATAGATAGATATGAAAGGCACTATATAATAGATAGATAGACAGACAGATATGAAAGGCACTATAAGATAGATAGATATGAAAGGCACTATACAATAGATAGATAGATAGACAGATAGGAAAGGCACTATATAATGGATATAAAAGGCACTAAGATAGATAGATATAGATATGAAAGACACTATATAATAGATAGATAGACAGATATGAAAGGCACTATATAACAGATATGAAAGGCACTATAAGATAGATAGATAGATAGATATGAAAGGCACTATAAGACAGACAGATATTTTAGCGTAGTTGGCAGGATTAGATAGATAGACAGGTCAGTGTATGATGATAGACAGACAGACAGATAGACGCCACGGTCAGCACCGTGAGGGTTGCCTGACGGTTTAGCTAACGTCATCAGGAGGTGCACATGTCTCTCAGCGGTTGTTCTTGTACGTGAAGTCATGACAGATTCCAGACGGACAGACAGTCTCCTGCTCAGACTGTTAAGCAGGTCCTTCTGTGTTTCTGCTTCATTTAGGCATTGCAGGTTTGTGGCCACCACTGTGACTGTCTGAACTGGAGCAGATTGTGGTGTGTCCCACCCATTCCACGAGCAGACAGATGATCGTTTCTTTGTAGCCATAGTGTGGCGGTTGATCCCAGCATCCTATGACCTTGCACTGAGTTACACAAGTATGGCAACGGACAAACAGGGTGACAGATTAATGAACGTAGTGCGGCACTTGAAGTAAAACTTCATTACATTCCGGCAGTTAAATTAAGTGTTTGGCCTTGAAAGCTTTGCTAGTAATGTTCTCGTTGCGTACTCCATAGAGGGGTACACTGTATGCTTCTTTCCATGTGTTCGTTTCAGCTGTTTTTGATTTATTTTTGGCCTTTTTCCGGGATGTTCTAATGTGAAATGTTTCTTTAGCAGGTAAAACAGTTTGGCTATAAATCCAATAAGTCCATGACCGTTGATGTTTTTTTCCTGCTGAATAATTACTTTGGCTGCCTGCTTGGTTTAATTCTTGAAAAGTACAGAGAAGTAGTTCTCGGTACGGACAGATCAGACATTTCCATGGATGATTGAGTTTTACCAGCTACGGCCATGAAAAGCTAAAAAGAAAAACAAAAATTAAATGGCCACATAAAGAGAGTCTAGTTCTTAGATAAAGTAAGGTTAAACGGGAGCGTGGTCTCCTGATTAAACGTATTTTCTTGGAAAAAATGTCTCTTCTGGCTGATAGGAGCCATGTTGATTATTCAGCTGGCACTGGACAAAGTTTGGCATATGAATGGCTGTTAAACATCAGGGCCTGCCCAGCTGGCACCTACCGAAGATTTTATACCAACGGGCGCACTGCAAGCCACGTGGATGTTTCTCATGAAGGAAACAACAGCTCGTGAAATTAAAATTATATTTGTAATTCTAGAAAATTCACAAATAAAAATACAACAAAATGAAGAAGCAGTCAGGATTAAACTGAAAGAATAATGGAGTTAGAAATAATGGAAGCTGAAGTATGTCTGTACAAGGCTAGAAATATGGCAGTGAGCCCCTTCTGAGACCACTGAGGAGGACCAAGTGCTACTGGAGGGGAGACTAAGGCAGACCCCTAGCTGGACTACAGCTCTAGACACAGATGAGGTTCGACTCCCACTCGCTCTGTGGAGACTCTGTGTTACTCCGTACATTTCAATTCACGTTACTGATTCGATTCTGTCCAACCAGCCATTTAAGTGAATCGATTGATTTGATTCATCAGTAGGATCCAGGGCTGGGAAGGAGGTCAGCTAGGAATGAACGACATTACAAAATATATGATCAAATAATTCATACATAATTAACTGTGCAAACAATTCTCATATTGTATGACATTATCATATTTGAAAGCACAATCCATAATGCAACGTTAAAATAAAAAGTTAGGAGAACCATTACTGAACAAGAATCATGTGCCTCATTCTCATGTGCCTTGTAAATATTCATATCACAAATCAAATGGACAAGAATCATGCGTCTCATTTTCGGGTAATGGTTCGGTTCGAGTATTCAAATTGTGATACTTAATTGTGGATAATGATTCATTTTGGGAATTGAATCAAGAAGAATCGTGTGACTCATTTCTGAGTAATGATTTAGTTCGAGAATTGAATGAAAAACAATCGTGAGACTTCATTTGCGAAAAATGATTCAGTTTGAGAATCGAATGAAGAAAAATCATGATCCTTGTTTTCATGTAATGATTCAGTTCGAGAATCAAATGAAAAGAAGAATTGCGAGACTCGTTTTCGGATAATGATTCAGTTTGAGAATCGAATGAAGAAGAATCGTGAGACTCGTTTTCGGGTAATGATTCAGGTTGGGAATTAAATGAAGAAGAATCATAATACTTGTTTTCTTGTAACGATTCAGTTTGAGAATCAAATGAAGAAGAACCGTGAGACTCGTTTTCAGGTAATGATTCAGTTTGAGAATTGAATGAAGAAGAATTGTGAGACTCATTTTCATGTAACGATTCAGTTTGAGAATTGAATGAAGAAGAACCGTGAAACTTGTTCTTAGGTAATGATTCAGTTTGAGAATCGAATGAAGAAGAATCGTGAGACTCGTTTTCGGGTAATGATTCAGGTTGGAAATTAAATGAAGTAGAATCATAATACTTGTTTTCATGTAACGATTCAGTCCCAGAATCAAATGAAGAAGAACCATGAGACTTGTTCTTAGGTAATGATTCAGTTTGAGAATCGAATGAAGAAGAATCGTGAGACTCGTTTTCGGGTAATGATTCAGTTCAAACTTGTAAAAATCACTGGATGACACAAGTCTGGTGCAGTCGATGAACCATAAAGAGTGCTCAGAAAAGTAACACTGAAAGCAAATAACTGTTAGCATAATATTTTATAAGGCTCAGTTTTGTGTGACTAAATCCATATTCAGAGGGGATTAGTTTTACACCAAAAGGTTGGGTAAACTAATTTCTACCAAAGGACCTGGCAACATTTGCCATTAATTCAAGAGGATCTTCAAACTAGCCAGTCTACCATAAACCCCTGCTTGCTGAAGTGATGCTGAGATGGTTGTTGCACTGACAGGTTCTCCCATCTCAGCAGAAAACTCTGAAAGCCCTGTTACAGTGGCCATTGGGTTCTTGGTCACCTACCTGACCTGGTTAATCTGTTAGTCCAGATGGCCAATCCTAGGAAGAGCACTAGTAGTTCCAAACTCTTCCATTTCACAATCATTGAGACCACCATGCTCCTGGGAAATGGTTTGATCCCCCTGCTCACCACAATCTGATCCATGTGGAGGTCTACAGAGAGCTCCTTTGTCTTCATGGCTTGGATTCTGTCCTGCCACACAGGATGAATTGTAGGACACAGATACACAAAAGGATGTCCAATCAATGCAGTGTGACCCAAGAGGACTCAAGTCAAGTTCTAGAAACATTTCAAGGTAGACTAAAAGCAAACAGGAGGCACCTGAACACAATTTGGAGTGGCACTGCAAAGGTTCTGGATCAGGGGTCCCTAACTCCGGTCCTGGAGGGTCCCAGTGGCTGCCAAGTTTTCATTCTTACCCTGTTCTGAATTAGTGACCTGTTTTTGCTGCTAATTAACTTCTTTTCAATTCATTTTACTTGATTTGCTCTTGAAGACTCAGACCCCTTAATTGTTTCTTTTTCCTTAATTGGCTGTGAAATAATAATGAGGTACAAAATGAGCCAAAACAAGACCGGCCAACTGTGTCCATCACACAGTATCTGAAAATAAAGAAAGATGAGGGTCTCAGGAATATTGATCTGCTCAGGTCCATAAAACATTTAACAGAGCTCATAGAAAGGAGAAAATCAACAATTTCAGAAATATCTGCTATTGGACAATGAGAGCAGCAACAAGCCATGGAATTAAAGAACGAGTTTAATTAACGACCAGACTCAGAGCCTCATTAAGCAACTGGTTGGAGTGAAATTGGTTGGAGGTTGAGGCCCTGACTTAGCTGGTCTTCTGTTGGCTCCCTCACTTCACATTTCATTTCTGTTTAAGGAAAGAAATGAAGAAATTCAGGGGAACAAATCTTAAAAAAAAATAAGTAAAATTAAAATTAATTGAAAGAGGCAAGAGGAGAAGAGGAAGGACTAAGAGAAGGTTTATGGATGTGGTGAGAGAGGACATGCAGGTGACAGGTGTCACAGAGCAAGATGAAGAGGGCAGGAAGATATGGAACAAGATGATCTGCTGTGGCAACCCCTAATGGGAGCAGCCAAAAGAAGAAGATTCATTGGTTTATCATTAAGAAGTTTCTTTCTAAAAAGAAGACTGTCAGATGGATTAAGGATGATCAGATTAAAGTGAAATTGCTGCACATTTAATTTGATAGGATGTGAGAGACTTTAACTGGCAATTATCTCCTCTGATCTTCCAGGTCAAAGTGCGGAGAGGAAGAAAGGTGGCACATAAGAAAAAAAAGGGGGCTGGCAGGTAAACCCAACAGCTGAACCAGGGCACTTCAGTGGTCCTGCAGTATTTGTGTGCTGTGAGCGTCTGGTGACCTGTGAGTAGTACTATGCCACTGTGCCACATAAGGATTTCAAAAGCAGGACAACCTTGTTTTATAATTTTCTTGAAATGCTGCCTGTAAATAATGCACTGTGACCTTCTTACCAATATGTCTGAGCTTTCACTCTGAATTTCACTGCGGATGGCCCAGAATGCAGCAGCCCACCCCGTATTTAACCACCCGATACAGACACAGGTCACACCTCTCTTCGTTGGCTCCCTGTAGCGCACAAAGTTCAAATCCCTGACGTTTGCCGACAGAGTAGTCAGTGGGTCAGCACCTGTGTACAGTATATGGAGACACTGGTGAGGTGCCATGATCCTTCTCGCCCACTCAGGTCTGCCAGTGAGGCCACCTCAGCGTGGTATCAAGTCTCACTCCAGACTCTTTTTCCTGTATGGTTCCTAGTTGCTGGAATGAGATGCCCACCTCCATCCAAACTGCTGACTCCCTAAATGTATTTAAGAAGCAACTGATCTTTCGGATTGAAAAACTAAATAAATAACTAAACTATATTTTATATATTTGATATCGTTGGTTGATGTGTTGTTACATTAAGGTTAATTGCTTTATCGATTGTTAGTCTTCTTCTTTTGGCTGCTCCCATTGGGGTCGCCACAGCGGATTTTCTTTTTCCATATCTTCCTGTCCTCATCATCTTGTTCTGTCACACCCATCACCTGCATGTCCTCTCTCAGCACACCCATAAACCTTCTCTTAGTCCTTCCCCTTCTCCTCTTGCCTGGCAGCTCTATCCTTAGCACCCTTCTCTCATTGTACTCAGCATCTCTCCTCTGCACATGTCCAAACAAACGCAATCTCGGCTCTCTGACTTTGTCTCCCAACTGTCCCACCTGAGCTGACCCTCTAATGTCCTCGTTCCTAATCCTATCCATCCTCGTCACACCCACCTTTAACTCTGCCACCTCAGGCTCCGTCTCCTGCTTTCTGGTCAGTGCCACTGTCTCCAACCCACATAACAAAGCTGGTATGACTGTAACTTTATTAGTTAGTTCATCTTTTTCATTTTTGTTACCTGTCCCACTACACCTGCCAAACAAACAGGCCCCACGTTACTCAACTATGTTGACCACTCTTGCAAGGCGCTTTGGATCAAAGCATCTGCTAAGCAAATAAAAGTAAATGTCGGCGGACTGGTAAAATGGCAGACCTCTACGATTTGAAATGACATCTCCAACTCAATCAAGTGTGCAGAAAGTGAAGGGAATTGCCAAACTTTCTTAATCCACTGCGAGGCTCATGGTGGCCCCAATCATATACTGAATGCTGATCTACAAAGCTACAAGGATTTTGCAGCAGATTACTTTGTAAGTTTATTTTTTAAGGAAAACTTACTTCTAAGAGAATAAACGCATGGAAATGTTTAAGCGATTGTGGAGTTCCACAAATAGAATCAGCTGCCTGACAGATGTGGTGCGTACAACACCAAGGGTCTTTGCCATGAATTGATTTTCCTCCTCATGATAAGCTACAAAATGTCCTTTCTAACATGCGCAAAAAAAAAAAAAAGTTTCTTGGAAAATGATGTGCAGCAAATGCTGTTTCTATCATTCACTTTGCCCTTTCTCTCTTTGGGATATTATTCAGGCCAAAAAAGCATACTTGTAACCGCTGCAATTTCAGATGCTGGCTTGCGTGGAATTAATGAGATGTGAAATGAATTCCACTGGCCTCCACTCTTCCTGGCACTAAACTCACTTTAATCTTCCAGCCACATTATTGGCAAACTGTTAATCTGACAGATAGCGATCCCACGATTATGGGGAGAATTACGCAGCAACACCCTCACGCAGCCCGACTCCGCTCTTAATTATTGCGAATCAAGTGCCGGAAAAGTGGATTATTTGAAAGACATTTTTTATATTTCAGACACATAATTCCACTTAAGTGGTGGGTGAGAGGATTAGTGCTGATATATGATCTTGATGGAGGACACCGTGACACGCTTTGAATACGTTTGCATTACAGCCAGGGTTTTTGTGTCCCTGGCTTGCATTTATTTTCTTTATTTTTTTATATTTCTGTTGATTTTATTTCTTATTATTAATTATGTACTGTCCCTTTAAAAAGTTATTTCCTATCTGTGTGTAATGTTCCTTGTACTTTGTGGGTGGAGCCACCCAAGAGGTGTGGCCACCTTGAAGGGCCGCCCACTGCCTCTCTCCTTTGAAGCTAAGATCAATCAGTGGTCCATTGACACTCATTGAGTGAATTTAATTGGTGTTGTTTAAAATGTTTTATGTGTTATCCTGAATGAATCCTGGCTAACTGAAAGGGAGGGGTCCGAAAAATTCCTGAAATCACTCAACATTATGGGAGTTGGGCGCCGTTATCAATTAAGCAGTCTCGCTGAAGCCTGACGTATAACATATACTCCTGAAAGCAACCGTGAGGGAACTTTGCTTAAAGTGGGTGGGACCAATTAGACGGGCTCACCGAGTGTCACATTTCTAAACCAATCGAACGCCTCATGTAGTTGGCGCTCAAAGTAGGGGTCGGGGATTTCAAACTGGTGCTTCCAAAATTCTTCCATTTCACAATCATTGAGAGCACTGTGCTCCTGGGAACACTCAATGCTTTACAAACGGTTTGAGCCCCTTGCCCTGATCTATGCCTCACCACAATTTGAGGTCATTAACGTGGTCTGACAGACGGATTACAAACAACAGTCAAAAAGCCTCCAAAAGAAAAAAATCCTATTAAACATTGTCATTGTTTTGTCTTGGTAGAGTTCTCGGTTACTCCCCTTTCCCCTTTTTGTATTATTAATGTGTAGGCTTTGTCAGAAGGCCTCAAATCTCACAGACTGTTTATAAGCTATTGTAGTCTATAACTTCTCCTCACCTTCCCTTCTACATTTCTAACCTCAGAAATTAGGTGTAGTAAAAGACGAGCAAGAGTTAAGTTACACTTGAAATAATGTATTATTGATAATATACATAAATAATAACAAATGCAAAATACATTTGAATATTGGCAACCATACAACCTGATAAATGGTGATGTGTAATTTCAGGCGGCACACAGACTTGTTAGTTACTTAAAAATATCTCGAGTTAAGAAAGCTGACCACAAAATGAGGCCTTCAGAAAAGGTAAAGCCAGCAAATTTATAGGTTTTCTGTCCAACGCCTAGAGCAGGGGTGTCGAACTCCAGTCCTGGAGGGCCGCAATGACTGCAGGTTTTCATTCTAACCACCTTCTTAATTAGTGACCTGTTTTTCCTGCTAATTAACTTCTTTTGCCTTAGATTTAATTAACGCAACTCAGACCCCTTAGTTCTTTCTATTTCCTTAATTAGCAGCCAAACAATAATGAGACACAAAATGAGAAAACAGGTGACCAGCTAACCACATTATCTGAACATAAAGAAAGGTGAGGCTCTCGGTAAGGTTGATTTCTCAGGTCAATAATCAGAAACACAAAATCAACACTTTGGGAAATGTCTGCTGTAGCAGAATGAGAGCAGCAGCAAGCCATGGAATTAAGTAACGGGTTTAATTAACAGCAAGAACTGGCTTCTCATTAAGAAACTGGTTGGAGTTTGAAGCCCCAGTTTAGCTGGTCATCTGTTGGCTTGTTTCACGTCTCATTTCTGTTTGGCTGCCATTTAATGAAGAAACGAATCAATTCAGAGGATGGAATCCTTAAAAACAGGGCTATTAAAAGGAAGGGAAAAGGAGTTAATTAGCAGTGAAAACTGACCACTGATTAGCAAAAGGGTCAGAATGAAAACCTGCAGCCACTGCGGCCCTCCAGGCCTGGAGTTTGACACCTGTGGCCTACAGCCAATAGGGCGTCACGGTACTTAAAGGCTTCTGACACAAGCCAATTCCAAACAGCCATACTCCAGACCAATGGGGAACAGAATACCTCCGTATCTGCTACCCCCCCCAAAACCATTTGTTAAGGTGAAGCTTGCCTACTAGGCAGTCTGGCTTTCCTGAGGGGGTTGATTGAGAGGATTGTGCAGAGAAACACTTGCTTGACGCACTTCCCCCATCACCTGTCGTAAAAATTCACTATTCTGACTTAGTCCTAGGGGGGTAAACATGAATGTTTCTCACTAATGTAACACTAATATTACATTCCTTTGTCTAAATTACAAAGACATACAAAATATTTATCGACTTGTATGCAAAATATCACACCACAACAGTCACACAGGTGCGCATAGGAGACAGTCAAAGGGCTTAACTGAGGGTAAGATGTCAGCTTGGGGGTCGATGTTGTGCACTGTCCTCTGTTCTCCCTCTTCTACAGATAATCAGAAGGGAAACCCAGCATCAACTTCCACATTCTGTCCAGACCGCGCCAATGATGGCGATGGTTTCCTCAGTGTGCGACACCAACTGTCAAATATGGAGGAGGAATTGTGATGGTCTGGGCTTCTTTTACTGGAGGCAGAGTTGGTGGACTTGCACAGAGTGACTGGTATTCGGAATCAAAAGGGTTAACACAGCTTGGCTGTTATATCAGCAAAAGGTGATGAAATAAAAATTTGAATAAAAGTTTGTTCACTTAATGATTGCTTGACTTATTATTTATTTACCATTGTCTATTCGTTCCAAGCCTTTTGTATGAAACATTAAGACATTAAACTGCGTGCATTTCCATAAAAACTGAACAAAAACGGAGGTGTTTTAAAATGTTTCACCAGTAGCGGGGAGGGTGAAAGAAAGAAAGAAAGAATGAAAGAACATACAATTGCACATAAACCTAACTAACAACAAGCCATAGATTACAAGTGACATCAAGGGCCTTTTGAACCAGAAGAAAAGGGCTTTTAAAGACGGTGATCAGCATGAGCTCAAGCGCGTGCAGAAGGAACTCCGAGTCCAACTCAGGGCGGCAAAGGAGCAGTACAGGAGAAAGCTGGAGCAGAAGTTGCAGAATAACAGCATGAAGGAAGTGTGGATGGGATGAAGATCATCACTGGCTGCAGCTCGAAGCGGGGGTACCACCATCGAGAGAGACATGGAGAGAGCAAACCAAATGAACATCTTCCTTAACTGGTTTGACCACCCTAACCCACTCTCACTCTCACCTCGGAGTACTGCACCCTCCACACATCCTTCTGCTGATACCAGCATAGGAGAGACATCCCCACCCATAATTACAACAGCGCAAGTGAGCAGAGAGCTGAGGAGACTTTGTGCCAGCAAAGCAGCGGGTCCAGATGGAGTATCGCCACGACTGCTGAAGGTCTGTGCATCGGAGCTGGGGGGGTCCTCTACAGCGCATCTTCAACCTGAGCCTGGAACAGGGGAGAGTCCCGAGGCTTTGGAAAACATCTTGTATCACCCCATTCCCAAAGGTATCACGTCCTAGTGAGCTGAATGACTTTCGGCCTGTTGCTCTGACATCACATGTGATGAAGACCATGGAGAGGCTGCTGCTTCACCACCTGAGGCCACAGGTTCAACACGCCCTCGACCCTCTGCAGTTCGCATACCAGGAGAAGATGGGAGCGGAGGATGCCATCATCTACATGCTACACCGATCCCTCTCTCACTTGGACAGAGGCAGTGGTGCTGTAAAAATTATGTTTCTAGACTTCTCTAGCGCCTTCAACACAATCCAACCTCTGCTCCTCAGGGACAAGCTGACAGAGATGGGAGTAGACTCATACCTGGTGGCATGGATCGTGGACTATCTTAAAGACAGACCTCAGTATGTGCGTCTGCACGTCTGACATTGTGGTCAGCAACACAGGAGCGCCACAAGGGACTGTACTTTCTCCGGTCCTGTTCAGCCTATATACATCGGACTTCCAATATAACTCGGAGTCCTGCCACGTGCAAAAGTTCACTGATGACACTGCTATCGTGGGCTGCATCAGGAATGGGCAGGAGGAGGAGAATAGGGACCTAATCAAGGACTTTGTTAAAGGTGCGACTCAAACCACCTACACCTGAACACCAGCAAAACCAAGGAGCTGGTGGTGGATTTTAGGAGGCCCAGACCCCTCATGGACCCCATGATCATCAGAGGTGACTGTGTGCAGATGGTGCAGACCTATAAATATCTGGGAGTGCAGCTGGATGATAAATTAGACTGGACTGCCAATACTGATGCTCTGTGCAAGAAAGGACAGAGCCGACTATACTTCCTTAGAAGGGTGGCGTCCTTCAACATCTGCAATAAGATGCTGCAGATGTTCTATCAGACGGATGTGGCGAGCGCCCTCTTCTACGCGGTGGTGTGCTGGGGAGGCAGCATTAAGAAGAAAGACGCCTCACGCTGGACAAACTGGTGAGGAAGGCAGGCTCTATTGTTGGCATGGAGCTGGACAGTTTAACATCTGTGGCAGAGCGACGGGCGATCAGCAGGCTCCTATCAATCATGGAGAATCCACTGCATCCACTAAACAGTGTCATCTCTAGACAGAAGAACAGCTTCAGCGACAGACTGCTGTCACTGTCCTGCTCCACTGATAGACTGAGAAGATCGTTCCTGCCCAAACTATGCGACTCTTCAATTCCACCCGGGGGGGTAAACGTTAACATTATATAAAGTTATTGTCTGTTTTTACCTGCATTATTATCAATCTTTAATTTAATATTGTTTTGTTGTAACAGTAAGGTGCTGCTGGAGTATGTGAATTTCCCCTTGGGATTACTAAAGTATCTATCTATCTATCTATCTATCCCACCTGGTGGGTATAGCACACAGTTTCAGGGCAGGTAGGATCAGCTTACTGGGAGTTCACTTACCTTATGTCCTGACCCTGAAACGAGAGGAGTGAATGGTGAGGCTCCTGTTGTGTTTCACAGAAGGCAGAAGTGAGAATAAGGGATGAACTGGGTGGCTGTCATCAGTGATGATGGAGTCAGCCGTCCTCAAACATCTGGTTGAGAAGATGGTATAAAGCTGTGGAATGTCGGTCCGGTTATTTTAGAAGCTGAACAGATTGTCCTTTTGGGGAGTTTGCAATCCTGGCAAGTCAGGTTACCAAACCACACTGTGATGCAGTTGGTCAGGACATTTTCAACATTGTGGCAGTAAAAATTCACTAGTATTTTGGTTCCCACTCCAAAGTTCTTCAGCCTCCTCAGGAAAAAGAACTTTTGCTAAGCCTTTTTGAGTATGCAGGTGGTGTTGACGATCCACAAACAGCAGACATCCAGGAACCTGAAGCTGCTAACTGTCTGCACTGGGGAGCCGTTGACCTATAGTGAAGCATGACTGCTTTTGCTCTTTCTGTAGTCAACCACGATCTCCATTGTTTTGTCAACATTCACGAAGAGGTTGTTGTTATGGCACCAAACAGTCATCCTGTCTTTCACCTCCCTCCTGTAGGCAGTCTCGTCATTGTCACTGATGAGGTCAATCACAGTGGTGTCATCCATAGTTTTGATGATGCGGTTGCCCTCTTGTCAATGGACTGTATAGCAATAGGCTGAAGCACCAATCTTGCAGAATGTCAATGTTGGTGAACAGCATGGAGGAGTCATCTTTATCAGTCCTCACTGACTGAGGTTTATTTGTCAGGAAGTCAAACACCCAACAACAGATGGGTCTGCTTAGACCAAGGTTTCGGAGCTTCAGTACCTGCCTGGAGGTTCCAAGGGTGTTGTCAATGAACAGCATCTCAACAAAGGTGTTTTTCCTTTCCAGGTGTCCCAAAGCAGTGAGCAGGGAGAGGGAGATGGCATGAAGTGTTACACTGGCCTACAAACTATCCAGGGTAGCAGAGATGTTGTGGTTAATTTGGGTCCAGCTAGTTTTTTCAGACACTTCATCATCACCTGAAGTTAATGTGATGGACCAAATGTCATTCAGGCAGGAAACAGCAGATTCAACTTTATATACTAGGTGAATTTCAGGGGTCACACTGTATTCACCAGGGGTCTAACGTCCAAGAGGGATGTGAAGGTTTTGCCCTCTTCTACCACCTAGTGCTAACGCCTCACAGATCCAGTGTCCTGGGGTCAAACTAACACCCTGCTGTGTGTGTGCGTGTGTGTGTGTGCCATTTGCATGTTATTCCCAACATCTCTTCTTTTATTATAGGAGGTGTCACACGCGGGGGCAATGGAAACAGCTTAAGGGATTGAGTGACTGTAATTCTCCACCGAGACAGGAGGTAGTGCTGTCTAATAACGAACTCTCTTCTCCTCACTCTGCAGAAAGGAAGAATGAGAAAATCCTATCCATGATGTCACTTCCGGGGTGTGACCACCTGGACCTGCCTCTTCCTCCTCCCAGAATTCCTTGTAAAACGGAAGAGCCGCCATTTTGAGAAGTCTGCCTGATTCGATAGTTGCATTTTACTACGCGTTTAATGTTTTCAATTGTTTAATTACACCGCAAGGTGCCGTAAAACACTTCCCTCGTCCCGTCTTGATCTTACAGCGGTCAGTGTGCTAGTATAAAAATGAAGCCAGCTGCCGTGTGGCTAACCAAACTTGGAAATCAGGTCAGGGTGACATCTAACTGACTCCCACATGGATTCCTGACAGAAGTCTGAACGGCATTCGAATGTGAAAATGTCACATTGCTGTCATCAATGAGCTCCCAAGTGACGACTTGGCTTAGTCGGCGTGTACAGGTGATCCGTGTTCAAGGCCCGGTGTACTGCACAGTGTCAGCTTGTATCTTAAGGGTGTCCCTATAAAATCAATGGCTGTGCGGAAGTCACTGCAGTTTTGGTCCCAAAATCCCAGCGAGGGTTAATGGATCTATTTATAGTGGACACTGATAGTAAGTTGAAAATAAACTTTGGAGTTCAGCTATGTCAGCAGGGACACATGAGATGTGAACGTCTAGTCTCGTCATGCTTCGTTTTTCTCTGTTTTGGTGTCACATATCTGTACTGGCTGGCTTGGCCAGTAAACAATATTCCCACATCGAGGATGTTAATAAATCAGTTCAGTCTTGGTATTTGCAAGCTAATCCTGATCATCTGTACCATGAAAAATATAATATGAACTACTCGGAGTCGGCCTGAGGGGTGAGTGTGCGTTTGTGTGTATTAGTGAGAAGCAAACCCCGCTAAAGTCGCTTTGCCTCAGGGTCGGCCAAAGTGTGACAACATTTGGGAAATTCTGGAAAACTGAGCGAAAGAGTTGTGGGATGAAAACCCGCACAGGAAAACTCCATAGGCTGCCAAGCGCAGTACCAAGGTGCCACCCGCTCCTATTGGATCTCACTGTTTGGATGCTCCCCAGGCATTTTCTACATTACTTAATGCTATCTGTCTGCTCAAATTTTCCCGAAGCACACCTCTGTGCACAAAAGAACTAAACGACTCCTTCATTTTATTCCCCCTGGGCTTTTGTGAAAGGTTTGACAATGAGCGTTATTTTCACGTCAGCCATTCAAGTCGGTAGGTGGTTGTTAACTTTGCCTTTCCATCATTTGAAGTTGCAAAGCATAAAATATTTGATAAGTAGTCAGTTAAACTACCAGGTGCCAACATTTCAGAAAATGGCATTCATGGATTTATATATAGCGGGTACATAACAGAGCCTGCAGATATTAAAAAGAGGAAACAACTTACAAAATCATTTTACGCCTGTATTATCTATCTATGCATCCATTACTAAACATGTTCTAAACCAAATTAGGCTTTGGCATCCTCAGGCATAAAGCAGGATGGGATGCCAGTCTATCAGAAAGCACATTTAACTCTTATGGGGAACATTTAAAGTCGACAGCTGGCCCTAATTCACATAACCAAAAAAAGTAAAACGGAGTATCTGCTGGTATCCATCAAGAAGTCAGCTCAGGATGACAAGGACAAGCGTGCGATCCAGTAAATCTCCAGGCAAATTCAAGTCATCTCCCACTAACTGACCATTCATGTCCCTGGGATGTGGAAGAGAAGCCCACAGAGAAAGAGGAGAAAATGCAAAGTCCACACAGATGGTGATCAGACCAGGATTTGAACACAGACCCCTGCAGCTAACAGGCAGCACTAGTAACCACTGAGCCACCTAAATCCTCGCTATCGGTTGATTCCATTCCCACAGATTCTTTTATCTGCTTCTATAAATGTGTAACCTATGAGGGAAAATCAAAAAGTAAAGGCAGCCTGAAAATTATGCAATAATCAAAACAGATTGAAGCTTACATATGGGCTTCTGCCAGACACCTCCAAGGACTTGTTGTAAAAAGGCAACACCAACATGGCAAAAGGCTTCCAAAAGACACCCAAACCAGACTAGGACCATCACTAGCCTGCCTAGACATAGGCCTCACCCCAAAGCAGCCTGACCCCAAACAACACAGACCCAAAACAGGAGGAGAGACTAGCTTTAAAAGTATAAAAAAAATAAAACAAATTTAAATGTTCAAAATCTGGCTTGAAACAGACAAGGCAAATAATAATCTTTATAAATAAAGAGTTTATGCATACTGTATGTACAATAGAGGAGCAGAAATATAAACCAACCAGGGAAAAGTGCAAAACGCCACCAAGTCCAATCTAATACTTAGAATCCAAAGACTAAGCAGAAGTAGTCAAAACCCCAAAGAACAATCTGAAGAAATGACCCACTGAGGGGTCCACAGCCCCAGTCTGACAGATAAAGACAGAGGGCGGTCCTTCAGCAGTGATGTCAGGGTGGCCCCGCCTCTTCAGGGTATGTCTCACAAAACACACAGACTGTAAGACAATGCACAATACATGAACACTTAATAATAAGTAATTTACACATGAAAAATAATATTTCAAAACCAACACAAATAATAATAAAAAGTAGGATAAAGATAAGTCAGGAAACGAGCATCGACTGAACCATACGGTGCCTTCTGAAAGTCGAGAGATCTTTTCACATTTTGTTCTGTTCCAGCCTTGAGGTCTAATCTTTTAAATTCATTTATATTTTCTCATCAAGTAACAAATCGATACTCCAGGATGACAAAAAGTAAAAAATGTGATAAAAATAAAAGACTGAGCTATCATATTGACTCAAATATTCAGACCGTTCGTTGAAGCCCCTTTGGCAGCCATTCCAGCCTTTTATGGTTGTGACGCGACAAGCTTCACACACCTGGATTTGGAGATTTTCCGCCATTCTTCTCTGCGGATCCCCAAAAGCTCTGTCGTCTAGAATGAAGACCACCGGTGGACAGCTATTGTCAGGTCTCGACAGAGATGTCACTCGAGGACACTTCCAGAGATGTCCCTAAGCCACTGCTCTGTTGTCTTTGCTTTGTTGAACAGTTGGTCCAGTCTGAGGTCCAACACACTCTGGAGCAGGTTTTCTTTAAGGAGATCTCAGCTTTTCCTCGACTCTGTCTAGTCTCCAATTCCCTGATGCTGCTCCACCATGATTCACCATTGGAATCTTACTGCACAGTTAATGCCTGGTTTCCTCCAGAGATGATGATCAGAATTGCAGCTAAACTGTTCAATTATGGTTTCATCAGACCCACGATTCTTGTCCTTTAGGTGCCTTTTAGCAAAGTCCAAGCAGGAAAGGCTCCCATCTGGCCACTCTGTCACAAAGCTCAGGTTGCTGGAGTATTGTAGTGATGGTTATCATCCTTGATGTTCACACTGGTTCTCTGGAGCTCAGTCAGAGCGACCATTGGGTTCTTGGTCACATCTCTTACCAAGGTCCTTCTCCCCCGATTGCTCAGTTTGGTCGGCTCCAGGAAGAGTCGTGGTTGTTCCAAACGTCTTCCATTTAAGATGTGCTCTTGAGAAGTGTTTCTCGACTACTGGGTCACAAGCCGCTGCCAATGGGTTGCAAGTTGCCATTGTTTCCAATGCTAGCGGGTCACGTCAAATTGTTTCACCAAGGGGGACAAACCCACCCTTCCCTCACTGACAATCAGGCTCGATTCACCGAGGGATACTGACAACGACATTCGACTCCTCTATGGGAATCCCAGGGTCACGAAAACACGTGGGGGGAAAAAGTGGGTCTCGACACCAGAAAAGGTCGAGAAACGCTACTCGTGGGGGTCTTAAATACCACAGAAATGTTTTTGCAGATTTTTGTCTCAACACATCCCTGACTCAAAGTTGTGCAGGCAGTTCCTTTGACCTCATGGATTGGTTTGTGAGGAAGTGGAGGGTCTCTTCTATCGACAGGTGGTGTGTTTGCCTTTCCTAATCAGTCCAGTCAAAAGAATTGAGCACAATCATCTTAACAATGATCAGAACAAAGCAATGCACCTGCATGTCATAGCAAAGAGTCCATGAGATATTTGAGTTTTTTATTTTAAATAAACTTGCAAACATTTCTAAAATCCCGTTTTCGCTTTGTCATTCCGTGGTACTGAGTGTTACTTGATGGCATAAGGCTGCAACGTAATAAAATGTGAAAATGGGAATGCTTTCTGAATCCACTTGTCTTCTCTGAGGATCGTCATTTCTTCTCAGAATCCCACTGGTGGGAGTGAATATGCCCAGCAATGGACGGGCACCCAGTCCTCCGTGACTTAAGTGGGTTCAGTATACGGATGGATGATCAATGAGAACACATTGAGTTTGTTCAGTTAATGACCTAAACGAGTCTAATGGAGTGAGTGGTCTCGTCTCATTTGTCAGACGTCTTATGTTCTCACGATACACAGCAAGTCAGTCAGTCGTGTCAATCATGTCAGCATTTCAGCTTAAAAGGCCAATTCATTTTTCCCATAAAAATTAAATAAATTAATTCTAGTACTCTGGTTTATTCTTTACTCATAAGAAAGCAGGACAACATAAATGAAAACATATTGAAGGCTATTAAGAGCCCGTTTCTAAGAACATTTGCGCGCATTCCATTAAGCAATTACAAGCCGATGTTTGTGGGTTTCATTCTAAGAAACAGCATTTTCTTCTCATACGGCAGATGCCAAGCTTCCCTTCTTAGAACTTAAGCCTTTTTGTTTTCATTCTCCACACATCTGTGTGCCGAAAATCATGTTTGGCCTGACAAGAGGACTTTTCGCCCATTTCCCAGCTGCTGTTAATATTCAGTTACAGTCGTACACACGGCCTTGTTTCATAGCAGGCCCGCCTGCTTGGATCGAGGTGCTACAATAAATTTTCACAGGAGGGTAAGTCCCGTGTGGATGGGGCGCTGGTGAAAGGAGATGCCGGGCTCAATTCAATGGTTTTATTGTCGGAGCGTTTTGTTTGTTTTAATGACTAGAAAAGGGGGAAGAAGAGTACGTGTACAGAAGCGAAAGAGAGTGTGGCCGTGTTGGCCGAGGAATTCATTCAGGGTGATGGCTCCATCTCAGCTACTTGTCCAACCTCAGGCAGGAGCAGCAGGACCTCAACTTGGATTACAAAAACCAGCAGTGTAGCATAAGCTATTTTTAACAATATTCAGCGGGGAAAATAACTATTGAACGCTTCAACGTTTTCCTCAGTCAATGTATTTCTAATGGGGCTATTTGACATGAAATTTACACCAGATGTCGGTAACAACCCAAGTAATCCATACATACAAAAATAAGTCCAAAAATTAAGTTCTGTGTAATAAAGTGGAATGACACAGGGAATAAGTATTGAACACACAAAAAAAGGAGCTGCGAAAAGGCCTGGAAAGCCAAGAAAGCAGCTGACATCTGTCAGTCCTGATAGCCCCCTATCAGTGCACATGAATATCAGCTGCTTTAGTCCAAATTGATGGTCTATAAAAAGGTTTCTCATTCCCGAGGTGCCACACAAGAAGCATGTCATGATGGGTAAAAGCAAAGAGCTCTCTCAAGACTTCACAAACATACTGATGGCATTGGTGACAGACATATCTCTAAACATCTGAATGTTCCATTGAGCACCGTTGGGGTCGTAATCCGGAAGTGGAAAGAACATCATGTCACCATAAATCGGCTCCTCACAAGATTTCTCACAAAAGAATAATCAGAAGAGCCAAGGTCCACTCACGGAGAGCTTCACAAAGACCTGGAATTAGCAGGTCCAGTAAGTAATGCTCTCAACTGCCACAGCCTCTCTGCGCACCGCTCACCATGCAAGACACCACTGCTGAACGTTGAAGCTCGTTGAACGTTTGCAGCACAACATATGGACCAGCCAATGAAATATAGGGAGAGTAGAGGTCAGAGGAGACCGAAATGGAACTCTTTGGATGTCATTGCACACACCATGTTTGGAGGAGAAATGGCACTGCACATCACCCCAGGAACACCACACCAACAGTGAAGTATGGAGGTGAGAACATCATGGTGTGGGGACTGTTTGTCAGCATATGGTACGGGCGGACTTCATATACTTGAAGGAAGGATGAATGGAGAAATGTAGCGGGACATTCTTGATAAGAATCTCCTGCCATCTACCAGGATGCTAGACATTTCAGCAAGACGATGATCCTCAAACACACAGTCAAGGAAATTCTCAATTGGTTTCAGAGAATAAAGAAAATAAAAGCTGCTAGAATGGCCCAGTCAATCACCCAACTTGAATCCAATTGAAAATCGATGGAAAGAACTGAAGATCAGAGTTCATAGAAGAGACCCCCCCCGGAACCTTCAAGAATTGAAGACAGTTTGTGCGGAAGAATGGGCCAAAATCACACCTGAGCAGTGCATGCGACTCGTTTGTCCGTACAGAGGGCGTCTTGAGGCTGTCATTACCAACAAAGGCTTTCCTACTAAGTATTAAACACATTTCAGTAAGCGTGTTCAATACTCATTCCCTGTGTCATTCCACATAACTTAATTTATGGACTTATTTGTTTTGATTTCTTTGTATGTTTGGATTATTTGGGTTGTGACCAACGTCTGGTAAAAATGTCACGTCAATAGCCCCATTAGAAATATATTTACTGAGAAAAACCGTTGATGTGTTCAATACTTATTTTCCCCACTGTATTTCCACAGAAACTAAGCTGAATTTTGCTGTCACCATTTTGTTTGTAGTGGGCTGGGTTAACGTGACTAAGACATTGCACACCATTAAATTGAGCATGGAGGCCCCTCTTGGATGTGTGCTCGGTCCATTCCTCTGTACTCTGCTAGCACACGACTGCACTGCCAAATCCGGCACAAATCCGCTCATGAAGTTTGCCGATGATACCACAGTAGTAGGACTTAACAGTAATGAAGACAAAACAGAGGTGGAACAGCTAGTGAGCTGGTGTGGGGGACAACAATCTGTCCCATAACGTTAATGAGACCAAAGAGTGGATTGTGGACCTCAGAAGCACAGGCTGAACATCTCCCTCTGCGGATCAGTGGCTTTCCTGTGGAGAGGGTCAGCAGCACAAAATTCTTGGGCGTCTACATCACTTATGATCTCTCCTGGACTCTGAATACCACACACCAGGCCAAGAAAGCGCAGCAGAGGTGGCACTTCCTTAGGAAGGTGAAGCGAGTGAGAATCCCACTCCACCCATCCTGACCACCTTCTACCGGAGCACTATTGAGAGTGTCCTGACAAGCTGCAGCACATCACGGTATGGAGGTTGCAATGTGTATGGCAGGAAGACACTGCAAGGCGTGGGGAGGATGGCTGAGAGTGTTATTGGGGTCTCTCTCTCTCTGTCCCTTCCATTGAGGACACTTTTAAAGGATCGATTCAAGAACACCCTCTGCATTGTGAGACACATCTCACACCCCTCTCCTGCACTGTTCGATTGCTTGCCATCTGGTAGGAGATATCGCTCCGTAAAATCGAGAACAGCCAGAATGTGCAATGGGGTCTTTCCACAGGCAAGAAGACTGCTAAACTCTCTAGAACAGAGGTTCCCAAACTCGGTCCTGGGGACCCCCTGTGACTGCAGGTTTTGTGCCAACCAACTTTCATTTTTCATTGGGCTCAGCCTAATTAAGTGAGTCATTGTTTCCCAGTTTCTATGTTTTGGAGTCAATGTAGAAATTACAAACTAAGTTTGGTAGACGTTTATTAAAATGTAATAAGCAGTTACTGTATATGGGGAATATGTAGGCTTTTTTTTTAAAAAAGTTGTTAACAGTATTTTCAACCTAATTTTTATTCTGCTTTTCCAGGCGTTCTGATTATTTTATTGATTTACTAATTAGCGGGTCTAATTAGCAGGTTAACAGACGAGATTAGACAGGAGTCCCTGTGGACTGTGATGTTTGCTGATGACATTGTGATCTGTAGCGAGAGTAGGGAGCAGGTTGAGGAGACCCTGGAGAGGTGGAGATATGAGAGGAGAGGAATGAAGGTCAGTGGGACCACCAAGACAGAATACATGTGTGTGAATGAGAGGGGGGTCAGTGGAATGGTGAGGATGCAGGGAGGTGGGTGAGTTTAAATACTTGGGATCAACAGTACAGAGTAACGGGGAGTGTGGAAGAGAGGTGAAGAAGAGAGTGCAGAGTGTCAGGAGTGATTTGTGACAGACGGATATCAGCAAGCATGAAAGGGAAGGTCTACAGGACAGTAGTGAGACCAGCTGTGTTATATGGGTTGGAGACGGAGGCACACGAGGCAGAGCTGGAGGTGGCAGAGTTAAAGATGCTGAGATTTGCATTGGGTGTGACGAAGATGGACAGGATTAGAAATGAGGACATTAGAGGGTCAGCTCAAGTTGGGAGACAAAGTCAGAGAGGCGAGATTGCATTGGTTTGGACATGTGCAGAGGAGAGATGCTGGGTACAATGAGAGAAGAGTTCTAAGGATAGAGCTGCCAGGGAAGAGTAGAAGAGGAAGGCCTAAGAGAAGGTTTATGGATGTGCTGAGAGAGGACATGCAGGTGATGGGTGTGACAGAGCAAGATGATGAGGACAGGAAGATATGGAACAAGATTATCCGCTGTGGCAAACACTAACTAGCAGCAGCCGAAAGAAGACAACTAATTAGCAGGTCTGACACTGAAGTCGTTGCTGCTTTCATCATCCCGGGTGTCTGCTATGCTGGTTCATTGTCACTATTGGGGTTAAATGAAGGGCGCAAACTACACAGGAAAAGGGGAAAATAATAGGAAAAAGAACAAAAGAGAGTAAAGCATTTATAGCTTTAGAAAAATATTTCTAAATGTCTTATAAAAGTTAAAAGCATACAGTTGTGTTTTTCTGTATGCAAAATAAGAGAAGAGTAAAAAGGACCAGCTAATTAAATGAGATCAGTTGTTATCAATTTTTATCACTGACTGTGAATCTGTTTGGAACAAAAACCTGCAGCCACAGTGGGTCCCCTGGACCGAGTTTGGGAACCACTGCTCTGTAACATGCACAGGACAAGCCAGCGTTTATATACTGTGGCCACCAGGGGGTGCTCCAGCTCTGCAGACACCCAGCACAACAGCCACGGACTCACGTTAAATTGGTAAAGACTCTTTAATTCATCGACAAGTCTGACATACCCTACAACTACATGTTGTATAATATGCCATCAGCTTTATGTGATCAAGAATTCTGTGAGTTATATTTGTGACCATGTGATGGATGGCCAGGGCCCCTTTCCCAGCTGGGAGGGCGATATACAGGGAGGACTGGGGGAGCAGATGTGCACAGGACACTGCATCCCCCAGAGCACTAGATGGCAGACCCCACCAAACCCAAACCCCCACACTCCACAGAGCTGCAGTGACGCCTCGGATTCCCGCAGGACCCCATGGGAGTTGGAGTTTGGGGTATCCGTCAATAAGGGCGCGCACAAAAAGGCGACCTTCAAAAGGGCGACCTCAATTGAGCGCCGAAAAACTGCGCGCATAAATAAAGGAGTGCTTCAAAAGGGTGACGTCAATTGGGCGCAGCGAATAAAGGCAAACGCAACAAAATTATTACAGAAAATTTTTTGCTTTCACCTTTTTATACATTCAGTCATTGCCTTTATCTAATAAATTTTCTGTAATAATTTTGTTGCGTTTGCCTTTATTTGCTGCGCCCAATTGACGTCACCCTTTTGAAGCTCGCTTTTATTTATGTGCGCTTTTATTCGCCGTATCCAATTGAGGTCGCCCTTTTGAAGGTCGCCTTTTTGTGCGCGCCCTTATTGAATAGATAGATAGATAGATAGATAGATAGATAGATAGATAGATAGATAGATAGATAGATAAGATAGATAGATAGATAGATAGATAGATAGATAGATAGATAGATAGATAGATAGATAGATAGATACTTTATTAATCCCAATGGGAAATTCACAATAGAATAGAACCGGAGTTTGGTGTGTGTTGTGCCGGACTTGTGCCTCGTTTCTGTTGTGTCGGGTGATTGGGGAGCTGGGTGACCAACCCACCGTCCACCACCACTTTGCAGAGCTCTGTTTACACTTTTGACATTTAAGAATCTTTTTCTGTTATCAGTGTCAAAAAAGCCAAATTACATCCACTGTAATTCATAGTCGTATAAAAATAAATAACATCAAAAGTTCCAATACTTTTTATAGGCACTGTATGCCAACCTCGGGGTTACAAGTCCATTGCAGGGCACATGTATATCAGTTCAAAGGGGAAAAAAATAAACAGATAAACACTTGTCATTTTTCTACTTAAAAGACCAACCCTTTGCGTGAATTTCATAAATAAATGACTTACACCAAATTCTGGAAGCCAACGGGCAGAGTTCTCTCTTGGCAGAGTTGTAATTTGTTACTAGGAATTGCTTACACCTCACCACCCCCGGTCACAGACAGTTGTTTATGTCAGCGTCCACAAGCCAGCGTGTTATTTACAGTGGCAGAGCCTCAATAAAATGGAGGAAGGTCAAGTTCAGGACACGGTTTATCAAGGGCCCGATAAGGAAGATCAGAATGCCATCAGCCACAAACAGGGAAGCCTCTGTCCCATGAGCTCTAAATAAAGTACCAGCGGGCAAGGGACTCCTCGCCAGGTTCTCTTTACCTGATGGAGTCAGGAGATTTGATTACAGCTGCTGTATAGTAGTAAACAAAGAAACAAACAGGCATCACGAAAATAAACAAGTAAATACGAGTATCTCCGTGTGCAGAAGTGGAATAAGAAAATGTTTGCAATGGGGACAAATTAAATGATTTACACTCGATTCATAAAGTACTCAGACCCCCTTCAGTTTCTGCACTCTATGTTGTAGGTTTAATTTTAAATGAATAAACTGACTGATTTGTTAAGACCTTGGAGTTCACAGCACTGAAGCACACTTCTAAAAATGCCCACTCGGTCGGATTTACCGTCAAACCCCAGCTAGACATAAGGGCAAATGCTGGATATTTATAAATTAAAAGATTTATTTCACAAAAAAAGCTCTTTTACACTGTAAAGCTCTTAAGGGCACAAAAACGGCAAACAGGAGTTGCCAGCAAAGCAAATCCAAAGTAAATAAAGGCCCAATCTTCGTAAAACTTTTTTTCTTGTGACCTAATTTTGCCTTTTTTGCGTCTTCGAGACTCGGAATTGATGCCCACCGTCATCCTGGGAGGCAGGTTCCCCGTTTGGAGAATCAACACTGACAGTGATACGAGGGCGTAGGAGTTCCCCCATGGAGAATCGCCGCCGACAGTCATCTTAGAGGGTGGGTCCCCTATAGGGAATCCATTTAGGGAAATGACAATGCAGGTTGTAGTGAAGGAACGGCACTTGCTTAAACTGCCAGTGGCAACCCATCACAAGACAAATCTGCAAAAACAACTACGCAACCCTTTCCAATTGACTACTATTGTGACTCACTACCCATAGTTTAGGAACCTGTGCAGTGATCACAGGCAAGGTCAAAAAAACAGAGCTCAGGTTCAAAAATCACAGGAACTCACCGTTTCCCTAGCACATTCAAGATGAACTGACAAGAACTATGGGAAATTCTCACCTATAGAGGGCTGACAGCAGTCCCTGGCAGTGATGAGCAGGTGGTCCCACTCACAAAACACAAAGCATACAACAAAGGTATTGATCTTCTTCCATCTTTTTTCAGCTGCTCCCATTAGGGGTTGTCACAGCAGATCATCTTTTCCATATCTTCTTGTTCTGTCACACCCATCACATGCATGTCCTCTCTCACTACATCCATAAACCTTCTCTTAGGTCTTCCTCTTTTCCTCTTGCCTGGCAGTTCTATCTTTAACATCCTTTACCCAATACACCCAGCATCTCTCCTTTGCACATGTCCAAACCAACACAATCTCACCTCTCTGTCTTTGTCTCCCAACTTGAGCTGACCCTCTAATGTCCTCATTTCTAATCCTGTCCAACCTCTTTACACCTAGTGCAAATCTTTGCCACTCTGCCACCTCCAGCTCTGTCTCCTGCTTTCTGGTCAGTGCCACCGTCTCCAACCCATATAACATAGCTGGTCTCACTATCGTCCTGTAGACCTTCCCTTTCACTCTTGCTGATACCCGTCTGTCACAAATCACTCCTGACACTCTTCTCCACCCACTCTGCACTCTCTTCTTCACGTCTCTTCCACAATCCCCGTTACTCTGTACTGTTGATCCCAAATATTTAAACTCATCCACCTTCGCCAACTCTACTTTCTGCATCCTCACCATTCCACTGACCTCCCTCTCATTCACACACATGTATTCTGTCTTGTTCCTACTGACCTTCATTCCTCTCCTTTCATATCTCCACCTCTCCAGGGTCTCCTCAAACTGCTCCCTACTCTCACTACAGATCACAATGTCATCAGCAAACATCACAGTCCACGGGGACTCCTGTCTAATCTCGTCTGTCAACCATTGCAAATAAAAAAGGGCTCAGAGCCAATCCCTGATGGAATCCCACCTCCATCATTCCTACTGCAGACCTCATCACTGTCACACGTCCCTCTTACATATCCTGTACAACTCTTACGTACTTCTCTGCCACTCCTGACTTCCTCATACAATACCAGAGCTCCTCTCATGCGCACCCCGTCATATGCTTTCTCCAGATCTACAAAGATAACCCATATACTTCAGAAAACCATTGTCAGTTAACACAGTTCGTCGCTACATCTACAAGTGCAAGTTAAAACTCTACCATGCAAAGTGAAAGCCATATATCAACAACACCCAGAAACACCACCAGCTTCTCTGTGCCCGAGCTCATCTGAGATGGACTGACGCAAAGTGGAAAAGTGTGCTGTGGTCTGACGAGTCCACATTTCAAATTGTTTTTGGAAATCATGGACGTCGTGTCCTCCGGGCCAAAGAGGAAAAGAAGCATCCGGATTGTTATCAGTGCAAAGTTCCAAAGCCAGCATCTGTGATGGTTATGGGGGTGTGTTAGTGCCCATGGCATGGGTAACTTGCACATCTGTGAAGGCACCATTAATGCTGAAAGGTACATACAGGTTTTGGAGCAACATATGCTGCCATCCAAGCGACGTCTTTTTCAGGGACGTCCCTGCTCATTTCAGCAGGACAATGCGAAGCCACATTCTGCATGTGTTACAACAGCGTGGCTTTGTAGTAAAAGAGTGCGGGTACTAGACTGGCCTGCCTGCAGTCCACACCTGTCTCCTATTGAAAATCTGTGGCGCATTATGAAGCGCAAAATACGACAACGGAGACCCCGGACTGTTGAGCAACTGAAGTTGTACATCAAGCAAGAATGGGAAAGAATTCCACCTACACAGCTTCAACAATTAGTGTCCTCAGTTCCCAAACGCTTATTGAGTGTTGTTAAAAGGAAAGGTGATATAACACAGTGGTAAACAGGCCCCTGTCCCAGCTTTTTTGGAACGTGTTGCAGGCATCAAATTCAAAATGAGTGAAGATTTGCAAAACAACAATAAAGTTTATCAGTTTGAACATTCGATATCTTGTCTTTGTAGTGTATTCAATTGAATATAGGTTGAAAAGGATTTGCAAATCATTGTATTCCGTTTTTATTTAAGTTTTACACAACATTCCAACTTCATTGGAATTGGGGTTGTATCTATCTATCTATCTATCTATCTATTTATGAATAAAGAACTTCAGTAAAACACCAGAATGTCCCACTAGAGACAAATAAAGTTTTATCAAGACGAATCACACTCTTCAGCCTTCCAGAGAAGGCCTAAAAAAGGGTTCTGGAATGGAGGGTCTGGCTGTTAATCTAACTTTAGATGCAGGAGGAATAATGTGGTGTCGTCACTGGACCAGCTTTTCACCCTCATAGGGATTCTGCAGGGTTCATGGGAGTATGCCCAACCAGTCCACATGTGTTTTCTAGACTTTGAAAAGACATATGACTGCGTCCATCGGGGTGTCCTGTGGGCGACGCTTTGGGAGTATGGGGTACCAGGCCTGCTGGCACGGGCTACAGAGTCCCTGTGCAATCGAAGGTAATCCTTGGTTTGCATTGCTGGCAGTAAGTCAGATTCACACCTGGTTAGTGTGGGACTCTGCCAGGGCTGCCCTCTGTCACCGATTCTGTTCATAATTTTGGTGCACAGGATTTCTAAAGGGGCAGCCAAGGAGTCCAGGGTGTGAAGATAGGTGACCTCAGGATCACATTTCTACTCTTTGTGGATGACGTGGTACTGCTGGCTTCATCGGGCTGTGACTTTAGGTGGGCACTGGGGCAGTTTGCAGCCGAGTGTGAAGTGGTCGGGATAAGAATCAGTGCCTCCAAGTCTGAGGTTACAGTGGAGAGTGGAGTGCACTCTCCAAGTTGGAGAGGAGCTGCCACTTCAAGCAGAGCATTTTAAAGTACCTTGGGGTCTTGTTCACGAGTGAGGAAAGAAGGGAGCGAAAGATCGACAGGCAGATTAGACCAGCATCAGGTCATGGAGATGAGGCAACTGAACTGAAAGAGAGCTCTCGATTTGCCAGTCAATCTATGTTTTTGTCCTCATCTGCGGTCAAGTGCTGTGGGTAGTGACTGTAAGAATTAGTTTGAAGATGCAAGAGGCATAAATGAGTTTCCTCTGAAGGGTGTCTGGGCAGAGCTTTAGGGATGGGGTGAGGAGAGCAGGCATTCAGGATGAGCTGCTCCACATTCAAAGGAGCCAGCTAAGGTGGTCCGGTGAAGCCTGACTGGGAGGGTATTTCAGACATGCCCAACCCAGAGGAGTCTTCAGGGCAGACCCAGGAGATCTCCTCTCTCTCGACTGGCCATGGGCCCCAGCAGGGTTGAGCTTCTATGCTTATGACCCGTGGCCCTGCTGGAAACCAAGGGGGCTGCCCTCTGTTGGTCCGGGGAAGAAACCATCTCCCCCAGTCCTTCCATACTCCGGGTGTCCACCACAGTGTATATTTATTTATTTATGTATAAAGAACTTCTGTAAAAAGCCAAAATTTACCTCTGGTGACAAATAAAGTTCTATCTAGACGAATCACACTCTTCAGCCTCCCAGAGAAGGCCAAAAAAAAGGGTTCTGGAATGGAGGGTCTGGCTGTCGGTCTAACCTTAGATGCAGGAGGAATAATGTGGTGTCATCACTGGACCAGCTTTTCACCCTCACAGGGATTCTGCAGGGTTCATGGGAGTATGCCCGACCAGTCCACATGTGTTTTCTAGACTAAAAAGGAGCCAGCTAAGGTGGTCCGGTGAAGCCTGACTGGGAGGGTATTTCTGACATGTCCAAACCAGAGGAGTCTTCAGGACAGGCCCAGGAGATATCCTCTCTCTCGGCTGGCCTGGCAACACCTGGCTATCCTGCCAGAGGAGTTGAAGAACGTGGCAGAGAAAAAAAAAAAAGACATCCGGGCATCTCTACTTAGATTGCTGCCCCCATTAACAGGACCCAGATAAGCATCAGAAAACGGATGGACAAAAGTAGTAATTAGCGACCCCTCAGTAAAACGGCAAACAAAATGGAATTTCATTATAAAAGTCAATCTGTCGACAAACTCACAAAATGTGTTCCAGCATTAACATGATGACACCTTGCGCCATACTGTTCCTTACAAAATAGCTCAGACGTAATGCTGAGCAAATTATTCTTGTGCAGGAGCCAGTCGCTCACTTTTAGATGCTTTGGGAAAATGGAGCAGAAATTCTACAAAGGCATAATCCCGTCTGTCCATTTTCCAACCCACTCAAGTCCAGTTGTGAAGCCGTGGGAGCCTAACAACACATAATGACTTAAAACATGTCAATGCACTCAGAGAAAGCAGATGTAGAGCCAGACTCACCAAGACGTGAAAGAGAGCCATCACTTGCAGACAGCAGGTGCCAAAGCCTCACGTTCAGCAAGTTTACTTCACACAACAATCCCTTGGAAAGCACACCATCTAGTGGAGAAAGAAAAAATGTACACGATTGAAAACAGCAAACTGAAAGAGTCGTGTGTTGCTCCAATATTAGCTTACAGCAGTGGTCTCAATCTCCAGCCCTGGAGGCCCACAGTGGCTGCAGGTTTTCATTCCAACCCTTTTAACTCGTGACCTGTTTTTGTTGCTAGTTAACTTCTTTTGAATTAAATTCACTTGCTCTTGAAGACTCAGACCCCTTATTTATTCTAACAGGAAGCCCTGGATGACAAGGGATGTCCAGAGTCTGCTGAAAGCCAGGAACACTGCTTTCAGGTCTGGGGATGGGGCTCTTTACAGTGTAGTCAGAGCAAACCTGAAGAGAGGCATCCGAGAGGCCAAGGCAGCGTACAGAAGGAGGATAGAGGACCATCTGAGGAGCAAAAACACCAGGCAGGTGTGGCAGGGTGTCCAGCACATCACCGGCTACAAATCCAGCAACTCCTCGGCCACTGAGGGAGACGCTTCTCTGGCAGAGGAGCTGAACATCTTCTTTGCCCGCTTTGAGGCGACACCAACAGCAGCTCCATCACAGCGACAGCAACATACTCATGGTGGAAGAGTGTGAGGTGAGGTGGGTGATGAGGAAGGTGAACCCGAGGAAGGCTGCAGGACCCGACGGTGTGGCTGGACGGGTGCTGAAAGACTGTGCGGATCAACTAGCCGGAATTTTCAACCAGTTCCTGTCCCAGGCCACTGTCCCATCCTGCCTCAAGTCCTCCATTATTGTTCCACTGCCGAAAAAATCCATCACGAACAGTCTGAATGATTTCCGCCCAGTGGCACTCACATCGGTCATCATGAAGTGCTTTGAGAGACTGGTGCGGAGTCATATCATCGCCTGCCTGCCAGCAGACCTGGACTCATTTCAATTTGCTTACAAAGCAAAGAGATCCACGGAAGACGCTGTGGCCACAGCCCTTCATGCTGCCCTGACCCACCTGGAGCAGCAGGGGAGTTATGCCAGACTGCTCTTTGTGGACTTCAGCTCGGCGTTTAACACTATCCTCCCACAGCGACTGGTGTCCAAACTGGTAGATCTGGGACTTCCATCACTCACGTGTAGTTGGATACTGGACTTCCTGTCTGGTCGCTCCTAGAGGGTCAGGCTGGGTCCCCACACCTCCACAGCTCTCAGCCTCAACATCGGGACGCCGCAGGGTTGTGTGCTCAGCCCACTCCTCTACACATATAACTGCGTCCCCACTCACCATAGCAGCAAGATCATAAAGTTTGTGGATGACACAATGGTGGTTGGGCTCATCTCGGACAAGGAGGGTGAGCTGGCATACAGGGACGAGGTGGAGCGACTGTCAGAGTGGTGCAGAATCAATAACCTGCTCCTCAACACCACAAAAATGAAGGAGCTTGTTATTGACTTTAGAAAAAACAAAACTGACATCCAGCCACTCATCATTGGCGGGGCCTGTGTGGAGAGGTTTCTGGGCATTGAGCTGCAGGATGACCTGACCTGGAGCGCCAACACCAAGGAGCTGCTGAAGAAGGTGCAGCAGAGACTGTATTTTCTGAGAATCCTCAGGAAGAACCATCTCCCCAAAAATCTGCTCCTTGCTTTTTATCACTGCTCCATCGAGAGTGTGCTCACGTACGGACTGTGTGTGTGTGGTACGGCAGCTGCACTTCCTCAGAAAGGAAAGAGCTCCACAGGGTCGTCAGGACAGCAGAGAGAACAATTGGGTGTACCCTCCCCACTCTGGGACAAATCTACACCTCCCGATGCTGCAAAAAAGCAATAGACATTTCAGGGGATTCATCACATCCCGGTCATTGCCTCTTGCAGCTTTTGCCATCGGGGCGAGAGATACACAGCAATGAAAACCAGGAGAGACCGCCTTAGAAACAGCTTTTATCCAAAAGCAATCACGGCCCTGAACTCAGAATAAAACTGCTCTGTATCATTATCCCAATGTGCAATATAGACGTTAAGTCAACCAGTGCAATTTGTATACATAACAAGTGCAATTCGCATATTTTATAAAATACTTTTATTACTATTCGGTTTGTTATTATTTTCTCTCTTCTTGTCTTTTTAATTCTTATGCCTCACACTGAGTCGACTGCACCTTCAATTTCGTTGTTCCTTTGTAAAAGTGACAATGACAATAAAGATCTATCTATCTGTTTCTTTTTCCTTAATTAGCAGCCAAACAATAATGAGATACAAAATGAGCCGAAACAACTGGTGTCCATCACACAATATCTGAAAATAAAGAAAGGTGAAGGTCTTGCTCAGGTCCCCAGTGCTCTTAGAAAAGAGAAAATCAACAATTTCGGAAATGTCTGCTATTGGACAACAAGAGCAGCAACAAGCCATGGAATCAAAGAACGAGTTTAATTAACGACAAGAGTCGGCGCCTCATTGAGCAACTGATTGGAGTGAAATTGGTTGGAGTTTGAGGCCCTGACTTAGTTGGTCTTCTGTTGGCTCCTTCACTTCCCACTTCATTTCTGTTTGGTGCCATTTAAGGAAAGAAATGAAGCAACTCAGAGGAACGATGAAGAAATTCAGGGGAACAAATCTTTAAAAAGCAAGTATATTAAAATAAAAAGAAAAGGAGTTAAGTAGCAGCAAAAACAGGTCACCAATTAAGAAAAGGGTTAGAATGAAAACCTGCAGCCACTGCAGCCCACCAGGACTGGAGCTGGAGACCACTGGTTTATAGGGGTCATTGTCACGTGTACAGAATAAAGTGAAAATTTTCCTTGCCTGGGCCAATCAACATGTGACATGATGCCTCTCTTTGGCTGCCATGATCTACTTTGCCTCCACACTTCTGTTTGCCTTGTTCTGTTGGAAGGCGATCCAACAAAAATTTGTACTAACCCCTACTCTCTCTTCTGTTTCCTTTTCCGGTGTCCTATTGGTGGTGGCTTGTGCCACCACCATCTACCCAAAGCACCATGATGTTCCAACAATGATGGATGGATTAAAAGCCAGAAGTCTGTATAACCATCAGCATCAAGTGACTCCGTGAGAACCCTAACTACAAAGAGGACTATTTCATTTATGTTAGGTAGAATGCCCAAAGGGGACTGGGCGGTCTCGTGGCCTGGAACCCCTACAGATTTTATTTTTTTCTCCAGCCTTCTGGAGTTTTTTTTTGTTTTTTCTGTCCACCCTGGCCATCGGACCTTACTCCTTTTTATGTTAACTAAGGTTGTCTTATTTTAATTTCTTTTTTGTCTTTTATTCTTTTTTTCTTCATTATGTAAAGCACTTTGAGCTACTTTTTGTATGAAAATGTGCTATATAAATAAATGTTGTTGTTGTTGTTGAGATTCGGAGAGTTGTAAAGCAGTTTTTATTTGAGGATTATCTCGATACTTTGCTCAGTTCAGTTTAAACTCCACCCTGTCGAAGCATGATGCTGCCATTACCACTGGAATGGTGCTGCACAGGTGATGAGCATTGCCTGGTGTTCCTAGGACATGATGTTAATCTTGGTTTCATCACACCAGAGAGTCTTATTTCTCACAGTCTGAGAGTCCTTTAGGTGTTTCTTTGCAAATTTCATGAGTCCTTTACTGAGAAGGAGCTTTTGTCAGGCTACTCTTGTCATAAAGTTCAGATCGTTGGATTGTTATAGTGGTCTGTTGTTCTTCTGGAAGTTTCTCCCATCTCCAAACAGGTTCACTAGAGCTCAGCCAGAGTGACTGTCAAGTTCTTCCTTATCTCTCCCCCAGTCACTAAGCTTGGCCAACTCTAGTAAGAGTCCTGGTTGTTCCAATCCTCTTCCACTTAAGAGTTATGGAGGACACTGTACTTTTGGGAACCTTGAGGTTTTTGTTTTTTTGTAGGTTTCCCCCAATCTGAGCCTCAACATAATCCTCTTCTCCAGCCTCCGTGGACAAGTCCTTCAACCTGCTCAACTATAGGACCTTCTACAAGACAGGTGTGCACCTTTCCTAATCAATCCAATCAACTGAACTGATCACAAGTGGACTCCTAACAAGGTGGAGGAACATCTCAATAATGATCAGTAGAGTAGGATACACCAGAGCCAAATTTCAGGTTTCAGAGCAAACGGGTCTGAACACTTGTGTTGCTGTGATATTTCACAGTTTTAATAAATTTGCAAAATATTCTAAAGTCCCACGTTCACTTTGTCAATCTTGATGAGGGGAGAAAAAATTAATTGTGATTTTTAGCACAAGGGTGGAATATAATAAAATGTGAAGGGGTCTGAATGACAATAGAAGCTTCAACGAGCCCACCGGGCCCATCTCCACAAGTCAACACACTCATTTCACACTGCATCACCTCCAGCTGCTCATACAAGTTGGTCCACATCAGCAGCATTCAAACCTCCCCTGTTAGGGGTTTCTTCAGTGTGGTTATTTGCATGGTCTCCACAAGGCTTGACATTAATAATAATAACAACTATTCTTTACATTTAAATGGCACTTCTGTCACTACTCAAAGCACTTTACTGAATGATGCCACAGTAACCAAAAAAACGCCAGGATGCTCACCACATGTTAGCTGTTAGGTGGAGAAGTGGTGATAGATAGTTAGCCAATTAGAGACCGGGGATGATTAGGGGGCCAGAATGACTAAGCCATGGTGGGTAATTTAAACAGGACATCTACACTTTTTTTTGCTTTACAGCCTTACATGAAAACACACACAAAAAATATTTCTTCCCAGCTTTACTTACTCAATGCCACCTCTAACATCCAAGTGAAAGATATCATCGCTACAGTTCAGAAAAATTATAAAAAATCAAGAACAAGACCTACTGAGATTAATAAAGAATCACCCCCCCCCCCCATTTCAATGTCATTTTGTTGAACCCCCTTTTGCTGTAATGACAGCCTTGAGTCTGTTGGGATTCTTCTCCATCAGCTTTGCACATCTAGATTGAGTAATATTTGCCCCCCACTCTTCTTTACCGTTTAACTGTTCAAGTTTCGGTCAAATTGGATGGTGAGCGTTGGTGGTCTGCTATCTTCACATCTTTACACAGATTTTCAATGGGATTTAGGTCTGGGCTCTGACTGGCCACACCAGGACTTTCACTTTTTTTCTCCTTCAGCCACTGTGTGGTCAATTTTGCTGTGTGCTTCAGTCGTTGTCATGTTGAAAGGCGAACATTCTGCCCATCTTCAACTTTCTGGCAGAGGGTAGCAGGTTTTCCTCAAGAATTTGACAGTATTTTGCCCCCTCCATTTTACCTTCTACCCTAACGAGAGCCCCAGGCCCCCCACAACAGGATGCTGCCACCTCCATGCTTGACTGTAGGTATGGTGTGTTGTGGATGGTGAGCTGCATTGGTGTACTGTTTGGTATCGAAGCCAAGTAGTTCAATTGTGGTCTCATCTGACCAGAAGACCTTTTTCCACATGGCATCAGAATCTTCAAGGTGCATTCTGGCAAAACTAACACAAGCCTTAATGTGGCCTTTTTTGAGAAGTTGCTTTTTCCTTGCGATCCTCCCGAACAAACCACAATTGTGGAGCGCTTGTGACATTGTTGTCACATACACACAATGACCACTCTTTGCCATAAATTGTCTCACTTGGACAGAGGCAGTGGTGCTGTAAGAATTATGTTTCTGGACTTCTCTAGCACCTTCAACACCATCCAACCTCTGCTCCTTAGGGACAAGCTGACAGAGATGGGAGTAGATTCATACCTGGTGGCATGGATCATGGACTATCTTACAGACAGACCTCAGTATGTGCGTCTTGGGAACTGCACGTCTGACATTGTGGTCAGCAACACAGGAGCACCACAAGGGACTGTACTTTCTCTGGTCCTGTTCAGCTTATATACATCGGACTTCCAATACAACTCTGAGTCCTGCCACGTCCAAAAGTTTGCTGACGACACTGCTATCGTGGGCTGCATCAGGAGTGGGCAGGAGGAGGAGTATAGGGACCTAATCAATGACTTTGTTAAATGGTGCGACTCAAACCACCTACACCTGAACACCAGCAAAACCAAGGAGCTGGTGGTGGATTTTAGGAGGACCAGGCCCCTCATGGACCTCGTGATCATCAGAGGTGACTGTGTGCAGATGGTGCAGACCTATAAATACCTGGGAGTGCAGCTGGATGATAAATTAGACTGGATTCCCAATACTGATGCTCTGTGTAAGAAAGGACAGAGCCGACTATACTTCCTTAAAAGGCTAGCGTCCTTCAACATCTGCAATAAGATACTGCAGATGTTCTATCAGACAGTTGTGGCGAGTGCCCTCTTCTACGCGTGTGTGCTGGGGAGGCAGTATTAAGAAGAAAGACGCCTCACGCCTGGACAAACTGGTGAGGAAGGCAGGCTCTTTTGTAGGCATGGAGCCGGACAGTCTGACATCCGTGGCAGAGCAACGGGCGCTGAGCAGACTCCTGTCAATCATGGAGAATCCACTGCATCCACTGAACAGGATCATCTCCAGACAGAAGAACAGCTTCAGCGACAGACTGCTGTCACCGTCCTGCTCCACTGACAGACTGAGAAGATCGTTCCTCCTCCACACTATGAGATTCTTCAATTCCACCCACTTGGGGGGGCGTTGAGGGAAACGTTAACATTATATAAAGTTATTGTCTGTTTTTACCTGCATTATTATCAATCTTTAATTTAATATTGTTTTTTTTATCAGTAAGGTGCTGCTGGAGTATGGGAATTTCCCCTTGGAATTAATAAAGTATCTATCTATCTATCTAAAATCCTGTAACTCCTTCAAAGTGGCCATTAGCCTCTTTTACTAGTTTCCTCCTTTACTGTTAAAATAATTTTGAAAATTCGAGTTCGTTGGACTCGGGAACGGATTAATCCAGTTTCTATTACTTTAAAGGGGTAAAATTGTCTTGGAACTGGAACAGGGTTCTGGAATGGATTAAGTTTGGATTCCAAGGTATCACTGTATATGGTTCACTTCTAAAAATGTCTCACAGCTAGCATCCAAGCATAGAGAACTAGTAGGGATGGCATTGATTTTGACTTTCTATATGTGTCAGTGTACAAGTGTGTCCAAGGATACACACTGTTCCAGATCTTGCTACTGCCTTGCACCCAATCCGGCTGGGATAGGCCCCAGACTTCACAACTGTAAACCAAATTAAGCAATAATGGATGGATGGATGGTTTTTAACAGTTTGGGGAAGCTGGAAATAAGAACAGCAGCAGCACTAAGTCAACAAGAGGAAGCGGTCTGGGTGGGCAGACTCTTATTCAAATACGCAGCGTTAAGAACTGGAAAAACCCCCACGTTCTCCTCAATACATTTTTTTTTTTTTTACCTTAGATAATTTCTTTTTCTGTCTGTGGGACCAAATGTACAAGCTTCATTTTCATATGCATGTCTTTATTTAACATCTTTGAGAAACATTAATTTTTATTTTTTGTTTTAAATTCTAAAGTATGGTGCATCACCATTTTAGCATTTCTCACTGTGAGGCACTGCCTGGTTGCTGGGGGCCACGTCCCATGAAGCGCCGTGATCCTTTTACAAAGACTTCCTGAATTCTAGGACAGTAGCATTAGTTGTTTGCCCGAGATTATGGATTTTAAATGGCAAGTGTTGGTTTAGTGTTTTAGGATGCAATTTGCTGGTAACAATTGTTTTCTACGTTTTTGGTTTCATTTTTTGGTCTTAGCATTTCAGCTCCAGCTGAATAAATGTGCTCTATAGTACAATAGTATAGTTTTAATAGGAATCCTCAGTCTATATAGAAACCTGTCTCTCTCTTAGTTTCTCTCTCAAAAAATCAAGTGCATCTTCTGGTCTGTTGCTAATAACACCTAGCAGTTGCCTGCTCTCATTTTGTCAGTGGGCTGTTCAAATAGGGCAGTTGGAAATTAAAATGCAGGTAGAGAGTATCTGTGCTGCGCTGCAGCCTGTGAAAGGACATGCCGATAGGCCAGAGAATTATTGTGAGCACTGAAATACAAAGAAATGATAAATGAAACCCAAGACATAATCAGAGACAGGCAAAAGTTGAAACTATGAGACCAAACGAAGAATGTCATGCCGATTCAAACAGTGAAAAAAAGTAGCAGGAATCCATTGGATCACTGCAGACCAGAACTGCAATTTGTTACAATATTTATAGATATGTTTATGTACATACAGTACAGTGATTTACAGATGACTGAAGCTCCTTTAAAGATTGCGGAATTCCAAATGATTCTTCTTATACAGTGGTGTGAAAAACTATTTGCCCCCTTCCTGATTTCTTATTCTTTTGCATGTTTGTCACACAAAATGTTTCTGATCATCAAACACATTTAACCATTAGTCAAATATAACACAAGTAAACACAAAATGCAGTTTGTAAATGGTGGTTTTTATTATTTAGGGAGAAAAAAAAATCCAAACCTACATGGCCCTGTGTGAAAAAGTAATTGCCCCCTGAACCTAATAACTGGTTGGGCCACCCTTAGCAGCAATAACTGCAATCAAGCGTTTGCGATAACTTGCAATGAGTCTTTTACAGTGCTCTGGAGGAATTTTGGCCCACTCATCTTTGCAAAATTGTTGTAATTCAGCTTTATTTGAGGGTTTTCTAGCATGAACCGCCTTTTTAAGGTCATGCCATAGCATCTCAATTGGATTCAGGTCAGGACTTTGACTAGGCCACTCCAAAGTCTTCATTTTGTTTTTCTTCAGCCATTCAGAGGTGGATTTGCTGGTGTGTTTTGGGTCATTGTCCTGTTGCAGCACCCAAGATCGCTTCAGCTTGAGTTGACGAACAGATGGCCGGACATTCTTCTTCAGGATTTTTTTGGTAGACAGTAGAGTTCATGGTTCCATCTATCACAGCAAGCCTTCCAGGTCCTGAAGCAGCAAAACAACCCCAGACCATCACACTACCACCACCATATTTTACTGTTGGTATGATGTTCTTTTTCTGAAATGCAGTGTTCCTTTTACGCCAGATGTAACGGGACATTTGCCTTCCAAAAAGTTCAACTTTTGACTCATCAGTCCACAAGGTATTTTCCCAAAAGTCTTGGCAATCATTGAGATGTTTCTTAGCAAAATTGAGACGAGCCCTAATGTTCTTTTTGCTTAACAGTGGTTTGCGTCTTGGAAATCTGCCATGCAGGCCGTTTTTGCCCAGTCTCTTTCTTATGGTGGAGTCGTGAACACTGACCTTAATTGAGGCAAGTGAGGCCTGTAGTTCTTTAGACGTTGTCCTGGGGTCTTTTGTGACCTCTCGGATGAGTCGTCTCTGCGCTCTTGGGGTAATTTTGGTCGGCCAGCCACTCCTGGGAAGGTTCACCACTGTTCCATGTTTTTGCCATTTGTGGATAATGGCTCTCACTGTGGTTCGCTGGAGTCCCAAAGCTTTAGAAGTGGCTTTATAACCTTTACCAGACTGATAGATCTCAATTACTTCTGTTCTCATTTGTTCCTGAATTTCTTTGGATCTTGGCATGATGTCTAGCTTTTGAGGTGCTTTTGGTCTACTTCTCTGTGTCAGGCAGCTCCTATTTAAGTGATTTCTTGATTGAAACAGGTGTGGCAGTAATCAGGCCTGGGGGTGGCTACGGAAATTGAACTCAGGTGTGATACACCACAGTTAGGTTATTTTTTAACAAGGGGGCAATTACTTTTTCACACAGGGCCATGTAGGTTTGGATTTTTTTTCTCCCTAAATAATAAACACCATCATTTAAAAACTGCATTTTGTGTTTACTTGTGTTATATTTGACTAATGGTTAAATGTGTTTGATGATCAGAAACATTTTGTGTGACAAACATGCAAAAGAATAAGAAATCAGGAAGGGGGCAAATAGTTTTTCACACCACTGTATATTGTCACGCAAGCGTGTGTAGGAGGAAGCTGTATGGACCAAGTGAAGGTAATTCCACGCCAGGCCAGGGGGTGGCAGGGTACACACACTAAACCTTCTCCTGTTTTCTCTGCAGACCACCCACGAGAAAACCTGACTCAGTATTGAAGACGTCACCTCCGGTTGGTTCCGGCGCCTAGAATGACGTCACAAGAAGGTGACTTCCGGTTCCCCTACGTCACTTCTGGTCTGATCACTTAAAACCGCCATCTTTCCAAACCTTCGCCAGTTCATGTCTGGACTCCAACAGAGACACATCTCTCTGAAAAACAAACCCATTGCAGCCAGAGATAATATATGGATGGCGGCCCCCAAACCTTTTTAAGTGTGTCGAGTCTGAGCCTTTCATAACATTCTGTTTCAAATTGCCTTTATTGCCAATTCACCTGCACAGAAAATTTTAAACTAGTAACCATTAGACCTAAAGATAGGCGTGTGAAGTCATAAATCTTTAGCCATTTCAGGACAGTCTCTTGACATTTGCAATATGGTGACAGGCAGCGGAATGCATGTGCACTTTTGCCAAGTTCTCCGTGTACAGCACCTTGCTCCCTTGTGAATATCACTGCATGGATGGAGGATTAGTCACTCACTTCTCCAATTCCTTTTACAGGATACTTTGACAGCCCCTCAAAAGAAAATACTTTGAAATGATGCAATATAACTCAAATAGATAATGGAAAATACTTAAGAAGCAGAAGTCCAGTCAGTGAGTTCAGTTTTAGAGACAGCATTTGAACTCAAGACAGTGGAAAAAGAAAACAAGACTATTCATAATGGCTTTATCCAGTTTAAAAACTGCTGGCTGTGAAGTGAAGGAGCACAATCTGGGAAGAAAGGAATTTTATCATGCTGAGTGGACTGACCTAGGGCTGGAGACAAGACATCAAGATAAGTGTGTACTACAATATGCCAATTTTTGGGGGCAGCTTTTATAAATCTGTCGACATTAGGAAGTGAATAAATTTTCTAAATGTTATATTTAGTATAGGAGAATCTTGGGGAAATACAGACAGTAGTCTTAGGAAACAATGAGTTTCTTTCAACAGTAAATATTATGTGGACATACAGTAGATAATTCCAGAGTCACATTTGCTGCTATGAACACTAAGTGTGACATTGTCAAATATGACACTGAGAAAAGGTTCAACTATACGAAATGCTATTGAATGTACCAACCGGTGGTCCTACAAGCTTCAAGGTAGTTAGGAGAAACTAAATTTCTGACTTGCGTGCCTTATGTTTGGGATTTGCATGTTCTCTCATCATGTCCGCATGTGTTTTCTTTCACACATCTTTAAAGAGCAGGTGCGACAAATGTATAAAATGGGATTACACTTCTGCAATAGGTATACATAGTCTTCAAAGCTGAAAAAAATGACAGTGAGTTGGATTTGGCATAAACAGTGATGAGGTGACGTCACAAATAATACTGCATGTGCAACAAGAATCGTTAGGTTCATTCTGAAAAAAGGAGCTGAAGGCTTTAGGTAGCAATTTGCTTATTTTTATTATCATAATGAATTTTGATATTTAAGAAGGGTTCTACATGAAATATTTATGCATAACCTGATGGTCAAGCCTAGAACAATGTCTGATGCGTTTTGTTCTTCTTCCGCAATCCTTAAAATGAACTATCCCTATACATTTCTTTAGGACCAGCCTTTTTGAACGCAACACCTGTCAAAGGGAGACATATGACAAGAGGCACATGACATATTTCCTAATCCAGAGATCTCCTTATCTGTGGATGAAGCTTGGGTTCCTTGGACAGAAGATGACCACATTTAAACTCCCTTACAAAGACGTTCTACCCGTTCAAATGTTTGTGCCTAGGAAGTTTATCCAGGACACAAGTAATTCTGTAAGAGGAATGAGGTCACAAGAGCTGAAAAACACCATGGAGTCTGGAACAAGTTCAAGCCAAAATGAAGGGGTGACGTCAGAAATGAAGAAGAGAATTCCAGAGCAGACACAGCCGTGCCAGAAGGAATTCAGGGCTGCCAGTTTAGTGTCTCCACCTAATGTCCTGCTGTACTCTGAAGCCTTAAGAATTTAAACTTGGAGCCAGTGGTTCACTTTGGTGCACTGGAAATTAGGAAACCGTCCATTAATTGTTACAGATGTGGGTTCAGCACCATTTAGGCATGAAATTTTAATTCTGTTAACTAATTTACAAGCTTCAAGGTAGTTAGGAGAAACTAATTAAATTTCTGACTTGTGTGCCTTATGTTTGGGATTTGCATGTTCTCTCATCATGTCCGCATGTGTTTTCTTCCACAGCTGAGAGACATTAAGACGATATTAAATCGACATTCTTTGAGTGCGTGTGAGTAAATATACTGCAATAGACTGGCACAATGGAAGATTCCTACATTGTGCCCATACAAGACAGGCCACCTTACATCGTGACTCTAAACCTAAATGGCACGGTGCAAAGAGGATGGATGAATATACAGGTGTCTCTAGTAATTATATATTACTATAGATTAAACGACGCAAATATGTTATCAATGTAGAGGTCTGCAAATGTCATGAAATTGAGCAGCTTCTATAGAATACTGCACAGATTAAAGAAGTCTCTGAAATAAAGGATTATCATGTATTGAGACAGCAGATGAGAGTGCCACTGTCTGAAATTGTGTACTGCAGTGGTTCCATGTGTTTAATAAATGGTGAACCACAGGAAAGTTGGAAACTGAGGATAGTTATTCACCAAATTTAATCTTCCATTGATACACTTTTCCTTTTATTTACAAATGAGATACTTCATCAAAAACAACTTAAGGCCCTGTCACATTACATAGGTTTTTCAGTGATTTTCGGCTGTAGATATGGGGCATGTTACCGTGTCCACCAGTAGTGTACTCTGACGTACTAAGCGACTCACCTGGACAAAATCAAACAGATTTTATTTTTTCTAATGTCATAGGGCTAGGCTCTGTGTGTGTGTGTGTGTGTGACAGCAGATAACCAATGAAAGCTCACGCAGAAGTACAATGCTTATAATGCAGCAACAAGCAATAAGGAACGAGGGTGTTCTAGATCTCCCAAACAGAAGAGAAGTTTGATGTCTGATGTCTTGTTTTCTATATACCACAATAGAATGGAAAAAAAAAAAGAGTGAAGATTACAGCTGAACTCTCCATACCTGTAAACCCTATGAAATATTATAACTAACAACTCTAAAACACACACAAGAATTACAAAAACTAAAGGAAAAACTTTGCTAATGAAATGTGGCAAGCACAGCATAATTCAGTTAAAAAAGTGTTCACTGGCCACATATATTTTGCCTAACACTTTCTAAAATGTATACTGGGGTAGATTCCAACCCGTTGGTGAGTCTGCATTGCCAGGTCATGTGTTTTGGGAATGTCCTAAAAGCAGCCCAATTCTAGTTAAAAACGTTTGCACCTCTTTTGGAAAGCCTTTGACCTAAACTTACACACATTTGAAGTAATCACACTATTTGGAGTAATGTCAGATGGGATAACATCGTGCTGTGACCAATCTGTTGAAATACTTTGTCCTGTTGTCTTTGTTAAAGTTGTGAGGTATAGAGTTAGAGAAGATGAAGCCAAGAAGGTGGGAAATGATCATGCAGATGGTAGCAGCAGCAGATGAAATGAGAGGAGGGCACCTTGAGGAGCAAAAGCGTAGAGTGTAGAAAAAGATGGAAGAAACAAGAAACCCTGGTTAACCCAAAATTACGGTTAAGTTAGCTGCTTATTTGTTAGCATACAACACACTTTTTTGTGCTTCTGTTATAATAAACAATCATATTTCTTTTACATAAGTTATCTAAGCTTGGCACTACTTAATATAACATGCAGATTCTCTGTGGGAGATGTTTAGCTAATGTAAACAAACAATATTATGATTTAAATAAAATTCTAAATATTCAATGAAGACTTTTTCTGAATATTTTTTGGTGGCCAATGAGATTATGACTTAAACTTCTATAGATATTCAAGTAGGAATACTAGGGTTTTGTTTTTTTTTAAATTAATGTCCACCAGAACTATTAAAACAAGGCAAATCCACCAACATCCCTTTGCACACCCTGAGTGACAAACTTTAAAAATGAGTGTCAACACTCCATTACGAAGGGTGGAGGCGATTTGACTGCGACAGAACGACTCTTAGAAAACAAAACAAGCAAGTGAGACATTAGGACAACAACTATGACTAAGTGACAATTAGAACAGCAACTAATTACATTTGTGATTTATGTGCATTTATTTCTATATCAAGTTCCTCAATTTAAATGTATATACAGCTGTACATTGTAAAAATACATTTTTAAATGACTCTATACAAAATAAAAACTATGATCTTATTTAAATAAGGTACAAATAAATAACAGTTATAAACAACATGCTTATCAAAACCAGCAACTTCAAGCAGATGGCATAATTCAAATAATTAAAAGCAAACTAAAAACACTAACAGTTCCTCAAGTTAAAACTGGCTAAAATAATTCATATGACATGATTTGTAATTTAATTGTTCCCTTGTTTATTTTGAAATCAGCCTCATTATAGTTAATGTATATATTAATATTTCTACAATATGATTAATTTTCTAGATTGTGTAATCTGACTGGGAAATCGAAGAAAATGAAGACATTGCTTTTCTCCTTGCCTGGGAAACCAATTTTTGGCGTAGCTCTCGAACATCATTCATTAGTTCTCGTTCTCTATTTTCAAACTCTCTTCTTCCTCTGCCTGAAATAACTAAAAAAAAGAAAAAAAAGAAGAAAAAAAGGCGCATTTGAACATAATGTATACAGCATATGAAATTTTTATTTCTTAGATGAAAGACATAAATAATAGAATTTGCACTTATAAAAATGGTCTTAAAGGAACACCACCCCAAAATGATGTTTCCTCTATCTGTGCTGCCCTTCTAAGACCGGTTGAAATCTATGTGATCCACGCAGACCTCGCGTATTTTATCTGACACATGGGTTGCCCACTTGCTCTGGTGTGATACTATGCATCTGATTCCTTTCCCTCGTGGCAGCCTTTTCCTCTTCGGACTGGCAGCTCATTTTCAAGGTTTCCTTTCAGAGTCACTCATCGAACTGACCACTCTTAAGAGTCAAAGTGTTTTGCTGTGAAAATATGATGATAGTTGCTACAGCACTGGCCTGGGTTAGCAACTCTAACCTAGTTGTGTCAAGACTTTGCATTCCGTTTACTGTGGTTTTATCTCATCCATTGCCCACCATGCAAAGTTATCGGTCATTATCATTACTGCTATAAACTTTACTTTACAAAGTTATTGTCTGTTTTTTTTTTTTTTCACCTGTATTATTATCATTCTTTAATTTAATATTATTTATTGTATCAGTATGCTGCTGCTGAAGAATGTGAATTTCCCATTGGGATTAATAAAGTATCTATCTATCTATCTATCTATCTATCTTTGTTCATGTAGCCCGAAAGTTGCACCATGCTGCTGTTGCCATCGTTTAATGCTCCACTGAGAGACTGAGGAGATCGTTCCTCCTCCAAACTATGCGACTCTTCAATTCCACCCGGGGGTGTAAACGTTAACATTTAACATTATACAAAGTTATTGTCTGTTTTTCACCTGCATTATTATCATTCTTTAATTTAATATTATTTATTGTATCATTATGCTGCTGCTGGAGAATGTGAATTTCCCATTGGGATTAATAAAGTACTGTATCTATCTATCTATCTATCTATAATGTCAGACAACAGAAAAGGCTAATAAGACCAATTTTCTTATTTGGTATTACCATTTTTGATTCGTTTGACTCCCCTTCTAACCCTAACAACAGGACTGACACACAGAATCACATACACACACACACTTGTCTTTTTATAAAGGTGGAAAATCCCATGTTGTTTGAAGTTATAGCCAAGAAGAATTGTTACTCTCATCGTCTTTATGGGGAACATAAGTAACAAAATTACTGATACAATAAGCATGAAATGAGGGGCAATGCTAAATAGCAGCAAATTTTAACCAAAACATTCATGAAAAAAAAAAGTTCAAAACAACTTGTGTCATGTAATTCACATGCAAGGTCAGATAATGGGTTTGAGCTTGAAATTGTTAATATACTGTAATTTTTTTCCTGGTAAACACCACTGCCATTCAAAACTTCTGAAAATCAAACAAATCAAAAATCACATTTTTATTTTCATACAAGCATCTGCACTTTCATACATTTTAATTAAAATTTCTTTACATAAATGGGCTGTGGAAATTCAGCAGTAGTCCATGCATTGCTGTTGTATAAAAAAGCAAGGGAACCTTAGGAGTACGAGACTTAAACGAGATAAAAAAGGCAGGTAAACACTAAAGGAACTTCAGCCTGCTCTAAGTTTATGGTTCTCTTCATTATTGATCTTCTGGATAAAAACAGCTAGAAATGCCCTGGCTGTGTATTCTTGTGTTGCTAAGGTATTGGCTGTTACACTACAAGACCCTGGCCACTCTAAAGCGAACAGACAACTGAAGGAATATAAAATTCTTTAAGCCTTACATAAAGTATAATAAATACTAGGAATTTCATAATACATTGTATGCATTTGTATAAAGTATGGTGATGAACTGCATGAAAAGTGATACATAAAATAAGAATATATTGATCACACATGTTTTTGTTAGTTTTTGTGTTTCATTTATAATTACTGGTGCAGATTTAATTAGTTTATCCTTAAAAGTTCGTTTTAACTTGAGGAAGTGGGGTTATTGTTATATGCATGACCATGACTTGTAATGCTTCACCTAGGGTTGGTTCCAGCATAGTGCTCAATTCCCCGGGAGTCACAAGGCAAGTGTGGAGGGACTGTGGTATTACATAATTACTGTTAAATCATTGATCACGTTGACACAGTTTAAATAGTATAAATCAACACCTATGTATGATTTGAGATACATGGCTCTTTTGCTTAAAACATGCTTTTGCAGATGAATCTCTTTTGCTGGCTTTGAATGTTTCACAGTGCATGGACACCGCCATGATCCCCTTCAGCAGGGTCCTGCATTCAGTGTGAGCCTCAGGGACTTTTCTCATGCTTAATACAAAAATAATTTATATAATGCATTTATGTAGAAAGAATATAATATAGCATAAAACCAAGTCATACAGTATGATAGAAAGGGAGAGGTTCTGCCCTGGTGAACCATACAACCCCTTTTACATATTTTTCTAACACACCATAAAAGTGCAATTTCAGTTAAAAATACCTAATTAATTTACTTTTACTCTCATTACATCCAAATAACTCTCACTGATGCAAGAATGAAGTATTCTGGCTACCATTTTAACCAAATGCAGTTTAAAACTGACTGCTTATTTAAACACACACACACATTCTGCAGCGGATTTACAGAATCCTTTCTTCTTTGAGTCAGAGATGTTGAATACGATTTGCAGTAACTGAGCACAGCCCTTGAAAGCCATTTAATGCTAATCAATTTAAGAAATACAGTGTACCAAATACCAAAATACCTAACCCAGCCGTGCTTTTAAATGTTAAGTAAATGTTTTCTGCCTCTGAACTGTAAACATTACTACATACAAATAACAACTATATCAAAAATTACTTAAAATATTGACTTACAGTGTACCGAAGAATCAGATGAGGAAACATCATTTATGCAGATGTTCTGATGAGGAGATAAGTAGGTGTGATCTATTTTGCATTTTGTAGAGCAGGAAGGCTTCACTCTCAAATCACATAATCTCTCTAAAATCAATATGAGGGAAGGGTCACACACAGTATAAACAAGCCATCCTATGTAATGTTTCAATAATGAACACCAATACATTTGGTTCAAAAATACAGCTTTATAATTGAACTATGGTGCAGTAAAAGGATACATTTGTTACTTTTATGTTATTTTTTCCTACCATTACACAAAGTAATTAAGCTGCGGGTGCATAAAATTGTGGCAAATGAGAGCATATGGGAATTCCCCACTGTTATGGGGCGTGGGGCAGTCTGGTGAAGCCTGCTCAGCTCTTTTACCACTACAACCAGAATAAGGTGACAGCAAAATAATAAGATGAAATCATTCATTATGCATTATTCTAGAGAAGAAAAAAAAAAACCATAAAACTCACATTTCTGCTTTGTATTCCTCAATCTTAAAAGTGTTTTCCAGATGTTGACGAAAGAAGCTGGTCATATCAGTCAGATAAAATAAAATCTAACCAAATGGTTATTACCCATACAGGTAGAGCAAAGTACCAATCCACAATCAAGAGAATCCTCAAGTGGCCTCATGAAATTACTGTTAAGTGTTCATCAGCTTGAAGAGATTACTATACATTTTTTTTAGAATTCATTACTCTATTCTTAAAGTGTAATAGTCTACAAAATTGCAGGGTGCCTTAAAACAACCCGACATTGTGACAAGAAAATCATACAGGATATCCAGCGCTATGCTGCTACAGATGATTTAGCAAACACAAATCCTACAGGGATCTAAAACCACATCCAAAGATCTCTGTACCAAAGTTGATGGACAAGCCTGTTGGGCTGAATTACCTGTTCTCGTCACAATTGCTGTATTGTTGCTCCAGACATTACGTAACATGCAGAGTTGAAAATCTGAATGAGACTACTAGGCCAATAAGAACACAAAGAACAAGTCCACGGATGTGCCTTTTGAGCTCCACAAAAAACAGTTTTCAGTCACTAAAGCTACAGATGAATCTGACCTTCCAAAGTGTTCTTTAAATGTGAACTACAGTGATCCCTCGCTATATCGCGCTTCGCCTTTCGCGGCTTCACTCTATCGCGGATTTTATATGTAAGCATATTTAAATATATATCGCGGATTTTTTGCTGGTTCGCGGATTTCTGAGGACAATGGGTCTTTTAATTTCTGGTACATGCTTCCTCAGTTGGTTTGCCCAGTTGATTTCATACAAGGGACGCTATTGGCAGATGGCTGAGAAGCTACCCAACTTACTTTTCTCTGTGTCTCTTGCGCGGACTTTCTCTGATCCTGACGTAGGGGGTGTGAGCAGGGGGGCTGTTCGCACACCTAGACGATACGGAAGCTTGTCTAAAAATGTTGAAAGATTATCTTCACGTTGCTACCTTCTGTGTGCAGCTGCTTCCTGAAGCGCCATGCTGCACGGTGCTTCACATACTTAAAAGCTCAAAGGGCACTTATTGATTTTTCACTGTTTTGTTTTTCTCTGTCTCTCTCTCTCTTTGTCTGCTCCTGACGGAGGGGGTGTGAGCAGCGGCCTTCAACAGCTTTGTGCCACGGTGCTTCGCATACTTAAAAGCCAAACAGCCCTATTGATTTGTTTGCTTTGCTCTCTGTTTCTGACAGCCTGTGCTCCTGACACGCACTCCTTTGAAGAGGAAGATATGTTTGCATTCTTTTAATTGTGAGACAGAACTGTCATCTCTGTCTTTTCATGGAGCACAGTTTAAACTTTTGAAAAAGAGACAAATGTTTGTTTGCAGTGTTTGAATAACGTTCCTGTCTCTCTACAACCTCCTGTGTTTCTGCGCAAATCTGTGACCCAAGCATGACAATATAAAAATAACCATATAAACATATGGTTTCTACTTCGCGGATTGCTCTGGAACGCAACCCCCGCGATGGAGGAGGGATTACTGTATCTGAAAAATTAGGAACGGGGTGCAGAAACCAACTGAACAACAAAATGTAACGTGTGTGTTTCTCATAAGTTTATAAGAAGCGACGAAATACATAATCCTGTATCCAAATTAAAATACACATGTACAGTATATGTCTGTGCAGTTAACTTCTATAAAAGTTATGCTAGTTTATACTAAGTGTTGAGTAAGTGAATGCACTCACTGAAAACCAAGTGATGAGGTATCTTTGTGAAATGTGCCAATAAACTGACAAATTCCCCACAAGCCAGTGAAAATGCTAGATACATTTACAAAATGGGCCTGCAAAAAATGAAAATGATGATTCTGTACTATAAAGACAATACTGCACAGGAAGTACGGCAGAGAACCAGAGTGGATAATAGACTCTTTACAACACATTATTAAAAGGGTACAGAGATCAGAAGATAGTACTACAAAATACAGTATGACATTACTCACTATGTCACAAGTGTCACTCAAAGCTGCCTGTCTATTTAAATAGTGTCAGTTGATGGATGTTAATACAGAATACGTAATTAGAAAGATAAAAGGTTTCAGAGCAAGTGGGTTAAAATAAATTTAAAAAACTGGGACAGATTATGATTTTTCAAAGAGCTACATAATGTAAGGAATAACAAACAAGTACAGTACTGTATTATTATGTGCTTTATATAGCTACACTTGGAGAATGATTGGAAAAAACATCCACTTCAAGTTTAAAATTAAAGAGGAATGCTGAAGTTAAAATATAATTTTCAAGAAAAGGCTGGAAACAACTGACAGACCCATACTAATTAATTTTTCAAATCAACCTTTTCTCATAATCAAGAACATAAAAAACATGACAAAAGAAGAGGAGACATTCTGTCCAACAGGCTTGACTGTTTAGGTAATTGCTAAGCTATCCCAGTATCTCATCAAGATACTTCTTAAAGGTTGTCAAGGTCTCTGCTTCAATGCACTTTTCATTAGTGTCCTCACATATGTAATTCAACATTTAGTTGAAAGAATTTGGCTATGTCTCTTCTGCTCAAGACTAAACAGGTTGAATTCTATGAGCCTGTCACAGCAGGACACGTCTTAAAGTCCAGGGCTGCACCTAGTTGCTCACCTCTTCACAGCTTTAGGTGCTGCTATGTCTTTTTTGCAGCATGGTGACCAGAACTGTACACAATACCCCAGACGTGCTGTCACTAGTGCATTATATACTCTAAGAATAATGTCCCTTGATTTAAATTGAACAGTTTTTACAATAAAATCTAACATTTTATTTTCCTTTCTAATTACTTCTGCAACCTGCTTAGACAATGTGAACGTGAAGCCCTATTCAGAGCTTGCTTCTTATAGCAACAACCCTGGATGGGAATGTTTGTGCATCACAGGGCAGACATCGCCTAGGGCACTTTTTCACTCACTCACTCAAATTGGTTATTTTAGTGTTGTTAATCCACTTTGAAGTACGTTTTAATACTGCAGAGGCAAAGCCAATGTCTCTGCAAGATGTGCACCCATACACTAAAATCTTTGAAACTTCACATTGGTTACTTTCTATGTTTTTTTTTATTCCCTAAATGAATGAATGTATTACATGACATAAACGAGTAACAGATGACTGCCTCACCTGAAGAGCTTTCACTGTGTCCGGATGCATTCTGTCTTTGCTGTACCACGTTTTCCATTCCCCTGGTAAGAAACTGGTTACGACGAGCTTCTGCCAAGGCACTGGCTTGCATCTCCTCTTCCAACTGGGCTTTTTTCTCCACAACTTCCTCCCACTGCAAAGGTAAGAAAAAACATAGATGTCTTTCTCAATCGTAATACTGTAAGATGTAGGTAATATGAAACAGGCAGGCAGTATGGAGTAGTGGTTAAAGCTTTGGTCTGCAAACCCTTAGACTGGGGGGTTCAAATCCTGCTACTGACACTGTGTGGCCATGCCTGTGCTCCAATTGGACAACCAAAAAGAAATGTAACCAACTCTATCAAAAATGTTGCAAGTCGCCTTGGATAAATGCATCAGCCAAATAACTAAGTTTAATGAAACATTACAACAGCAAATTAATAAATCACTTTGTAACCATATGTAAGAAAATCTGAAATGAACTGCCGTCCTGACCAGGGATGACTCCTGCCTGTAAGGATCTAGTCTCAGCAGCATTGAACTGAACAAAACTGGTTTGAATATTTTATGCTATTTAAGAAAACAAACATAAAATATTAAAAGTTGTACCATATCACCTTCTCAAGCAAATGTTTACATAACACAACCATAGAGCATACATACACATGTATTTAAAAGGTACCTATGTTAATGTATGGTAAAACACGAGCTACGTTTAAATTGACACCATAGTTCTGAAGTATATTCAAACGCCAAAACACAAATCAGTTCACAAGTAGTCATGAGTAGCACAGATGCTCTATTGCCTCACTCAAAAATGCATTATAACCATCAACATAACAGTGAACAAATGCCGCCAATAACATCTGGGAGCCTTTAAAAGGGCCAAAACTGAAACTAAAACAGTAATTCTCAGATTTAGGCAAGTCTGTTAATGACCATGTAATAGCTCACCTTAATACCCTGCACTTCTTGCATTAAATCAATAAGTTGCCCTTCCTTCTTCCTAGTCTCCTCAGCAAGGTGAGCTAGCTCTTGATAGTGTCGCTCCCGGTCCATATCTGCCATTCTTTGTCTCTGTAGCATTCTTACTTGCCAGTTGGTATCTTCACACAAACGACCTGCCTCTGCCAAGGACTCCTCCAGGATCTGATTAGAGAACATTTAGAGAAATGCAAAAAAGCCCAACATTACCTGTGAGCTAAGTGCTGTGTTAAGTAGAAAGGGCTAAATATGTGTAGGATGGCTCCTCAAATATTCCCTGTGTATCTGCTTGATACCGTTGCTGCTAAAGAAGGTACCAACAGTTACTATATATAAAGATTTACACACATATCTCAACAAAGACAGTAAAGATTTGATCAAAAATAGACAAAAAATGGTATTTGTTTTCACACACGCGTGCATGGGAGACAGTTTAAAGCAGGGGTGTCCAACTCCGGTCCTGGTGGGCCGCAGTGCCTGCAGGTTTTCATTCTATCCATCTTCTTAACTAGTGAGCCGTTTTTGCTGCTGATTAACTTGTTTTGCCTTAGTTTTAATTGACGCGAGTCAGACCCCTTGGTTGTTTCTTTTTCCTTAATGAGCAGCCAAACAATAATGAGACACAAAACCAGCTGCCACAAGACCAGCTTCCCTGAAAATAAAGAAAGGTGAAGGTCTCGTGTCATGTTGGTCTGCTCAGGTAAAAAAAAACATCTTGACGGTAGTCTTAGAAAAACCAGAAACTGAACAGTCTGCTGTGGCAGAATGAGAGCCACAACAAGTCATGATATTCAATAACGGGTTCAATTAACAGCAAAAATTGGCTTCTTATTAAGAAACTGGTTGGAGTGAAATTGGTTGGAGTTTGACGTTCCAATTTAGCTGGGCATCTGTTGGCTCGTTATACGTCTCATTTCTGTTTGGTTGCCATTTAATGAAGAAAGGCATCACATCAGAGGACTGAATCCTTAAAAACAGGGCTAATAAAATGAAGGGAAAAGGAGTTAATTAGCAATGAAAACTGTTCACTGATTAGGAAAAAGGTTAGTATGAAAACCGGCAGCCACTGCGGCCCACCAAGACCAGACTTGGAAACCCCTTGTTTAAGGGCTCAGGTCATGGTAATTCTCAGTTAATCCAGTGGGTGGTACAGTGTGATAACACACTCTCTTTTTCTCCCTCTGCAGACCAGAACACTGACAGCTCTCCTCCAATGACATCACTTCCGGTGTCCAATCACCTGGACACACCTCTTCCTGCCCAGCAGCCATATGACCAGAAGAACCATCTCCTTTGACATTCAGAATAGGACTCTGGTCTAAGTCGTCTTGTATTGCATTTTAACACGTTTTTTGTCGATTTCAACTTTATAATAGACAGGGTTGGCTACAAGGTGTCCATGTCCTCTGTTTCTATTAATTGGTTTAATCAACTCTCATTACCTGTTATTAAGATTTAGACAAAGTTCACACTAAATTTAAAAAGGGAATACAGGTAATTCCAAAGGTTCAAAAACCTTATCCACCCTATCGGAAATATGAACATTTTCAATAATTGGAAATGTCAACCTTTCCACATGATGAAAACTGATATAGAGGCAAAAATTACTCACTTTTATAAAAAAAAAAAATATGAAAAGGCCGAACCTTTTTTTTCGCAGAGTCCTGGATAACATCTGTGTCTATCAGACTCTGCATCATACTGTCTTCCACCTCAGCCTTTCTTCTCATGGCATCCACTTGTCCTTTTATTTCTCGATTTATTTTCTCCTGTTCTTTAGTAAGTTCCTGGTTATAAAAATGAAAACAATAATATGGAAATAAGAGATCAGTATTGAGAACACCAAAATATTTACTTACATCTGATCCAAATCAAAGCTGTTGATATTTTCTGTTTCCAAGAATCCTTGAAAATTACCACTTCAAGATCCATGCTTCTTACAAATACATTTGACTTTTTAAAAACATACATTTCACTGTATCATTAGTTTAAATTGACCACATGTAAAATTCAGCTCATGCCACTTCCTTTGGCTTGTGGTGTCTTCCAAAGTATATTATGAGAATGAAAGAACATTCTACATTACACATATCCTATTTCAAAAGTGTTAATAGGACTATCAGGTCCAGACTGTTTTTCTTCACATCACCTGTATAAACGAGCTTTCACTGTAGTTTAAGGTGGTGTGAGGACATGGTGAAACACTGTTCTTTATTTTGTGAGGGCATTTAATGGTGTTATTAGATTTCACCCATGACGATGAAGTAGATTACAACAACAATATACTGCACTGAATGAAGCCAGTCCTTTACAAGTACAGATTCAAGTGAATAATCAACACTGTCAAACACAAAGAAATAGTGTAGAAAAGCAGGCAAATGCAATATGCCTGTAAAATGTTTAATCCCTACCTGCTCCAAAATCCTCCTCTGCGTTTCTAGCTCCATTTGCCTCACCTCAATGTCTTGAACCACATTTGCCGTCTCTTGTTCTCTCAAAGATGCCTGATATAAAAAGCCAAAAAGAAACAATTACAAGAATGTTATGGCAAAGAGGCACATAATAAATGTTTCTTTCAACAAAAACAAATAATTGCTAATGTTTTCCAAGCAATTACTAAGGGAGGCAGTGCTCAAGAAAAGACGAGTAACTCATTATCACTACAGTATAGCTCACAAAATTTAAAATTACACAACAGAAAAGAATAAACAAATTTACATTATTATTGTGCAAGAGCACAAACAATGACTGAATATCAGACAGACTGAAAATCAGACTAACTTATTTTTTTCAACTGTGGTTTATTTCAACCAACCCATTAAGAATAGGAGGTTCACGTGTATGGCAAGATTGTGAAATTTAATGCTTTTCTTTGACTAGTTGTAGTTACATTCTGATCAGTGTTATTCATTAGTTACACACACACACACGCACACACACACACACACACACACATATATATACTTTTCTATTTTTGTTGGTAACAGTGAAGGCAGGAGGAGTAGTAATTGGTCGTGTCAGAGTGTCATGTGACTAGGAAAATTGTATCACAAAGGAAGGTGACTGTAGAAAAGTGATGTTATTTGTTTTTGAAATTCTTAATAAATAGAATCTATTTACATTATATTATATTATATATATATAATTATTTATTTATTTTTTTAATAGCTTTATATTCACAGCGACTCACCTTTTCCACATTTTGTTATGTTACAGCCTTATTCCAAAATGGATTAAATTCATTTTTTTCCTCAGAATTCTACACACAACACCCCATAATGACAATGTGAAAAAAGTTTACTTGAGATTTTTGCAAATTTATTAAAAATAAAAAAAATTGAGAAAGCACATGTCCATAAGTATTCACAGCCTTTGCCATGAAGCTCAAAATTGAGCTCAGGTGCATCCCGTTTCCCCTGATCATCCTTGAGATGTTTCTGCAGCTTCATTGGAGTCCACCTGTGGTAAACTCAGTTGACTGGACATGATTTGGAAAGGCACACACCTGTCTATATAAAGTTGACAGTTGACAGTTCATGTCAGAGCACAAACCAAGCATGAAGTCAAAGGAATTGTCTGTAGACCTCCGAGACAGGATTGTCTCGAGGCACAAATCTGGGAAAGGTTACAGAAACATTTCTGCTGCTTTGAAGGTCCCAATGAGCACAGCGGCCATCATCTATAAGTGGAAGAAGTTCGAAACCACCAGGACTCTTCCTAGAGCTGGCCGGCCATCTAAACTGAGCAATGAGGGGAGAAGGGCCTTAGTCAGGGAGGTGACCAAGAACCCAATGGTCACTCTGTCAGAGTTCCAGAGGTCCTCTGTGGAGAGAGGAGAACCTTCCAGAAGGACAACCATTTCTGCAGCAATCCACCAATCAGGCCTGTATGGTAGAGTGGCCAGAAGGAAGCCACTCCTTAGGAAAAGGCACATGGCAGCCCACCTGGAGTTTGCCCAAAAGACACCTGAAGGACTCTCAGACCATGAGAAAGAAAATTCTCTGGTCTGATGAGACAAAGATTGAGCTCTTTGGTGTGAATGACAGGTGTCACATTTGGAGGAAACCAGGCACCGCTCATCACCAGGCCAATATCATCCCTACAGTGAAGCATGGTGGTGGTAGCATCATGCTGTGGGGATGTCTTTCAGCAGCAGGGACTCGGAGACTAGTCAGGATAAAGGGAAAGATGATAGCAGCAATGTACAGAGACATCCTGGATGAAAACCTGCTCCAGAGCGCTCTTGACCTCAGACTGGGGCGGCGGTTCATCTTTCAGCAGGACAACGACCCTAAGCACACAGCCAAGATATCAAAGGAGTGGCTTCAGGACAACTCTGTGAATGTCCTTGAGTGGCCCAGCCAGAGCCCAGACTTGAATGCGATTGAACATCTCTGGAGAGATCTTAAAATGGCTGTGTACCGACACTTCCCATCCAACCTGATGGAGCTTGAGAGGTGCTACAAAGAGGAATGGGCAAAACTGGCCAAGGATAGGTGTGCCAAGCTTGTGGCATCATATTCAAAAAGACTTGAGGCTGGAATTGCTGCCAAAGGTGCATCGACAAAGTACTGAGCAAAGGCTGTGAATACTTATGTACATGTGATTTCTCAGGTTTTTTATTTTTAATAAATTTGCAAAAATCTCAAGTAAACTTTTTTCATATTGTCATTCTGGGGTGTTGTGTGCAGAATTCTGAGGAAAAAAATGAATTTAATCCATTTTGGAATAAGGCTGTAACATAACAAAATGTGGAAAAAGTGATGCGCTGTGAATACTTTCCGGATGAACTGTATATTATATTACAACACACTTTCAACTTGAACGCTCACTTGCCAAAATATAATTACAAATACCTCTAATCAGAATTGTAACTACACAAAATAATGACTGTAGTTATCCAGAATTGCACATGGTAAAAATAAAACATAAATTAGAGGATTAATTTGATTCAAGAAATAGATCCAGATTTTACTGAAGGCCTGCTTTGTTATTTCTAAGCTCTACATTGAATTTTGGTACATCTAAATATTTGTCTGATGCGTTTTGCGGAGGGCTAGTACAGATTTTCCAGGACAACTGGTGCACATCCACTTTACTACTGAATCTTTTGTAGACTACCAAATTATTAAATTCTAGGCTTTCTAGCATACATGCTCTCTGAATTTTCAAAATGGAGTGCCACATGCATAATGCAGGGAGGGAGCAATGTTAAGAGTACATTAATTTATTTTGTAAACTAAAACGCTATGTTGAGCATGAAGTAAACATATCACATTCTAGTTTCCACTCTGCTCATTATGCACAACTTTTTTTTTTTAGCAAACAAACAAATGTATAAAAAAATTAAAACAAAAATGTGGAGGATAATGCTCTATGAAAATAAATCTACTAAATCATGTGATGTACTAGCTCACCACCTCACGGAGTATGGACGCCAGTATTGTGATTCCTTCTGTATGGAGTTTACTTGTTTACCTAATGCTCAAATGGGTTTCCTTCCACAGTCCAAACACAATAAATGAGCCTGGTGTTTAGGTGGGTGTAGCTTTTGTGCTACAGGAGATGGGTGACCTGTCAAGGCTTGTCTCCTGTCTTGGATGCAATGCGGCCAGGAGAGGTTTCGTACAGGTTAAAGCTAGTTCAGATAATGTATGGAGGTTGGAAAACAAACCACAAAAATTCAAAATCAAGAAGAATTGTGCATGACTATACCTGAACGAGCAACAAGAAATAAAAGTGCTACATACCTTTCTATTAATTTCATCATCCAGTCTACGCAACTCCATTTTTTTCTGGTCCTGCTGATATTTCAAAAACCGTCTCCGGGCTGCTTCGAGAAGATGCAGCTCCTTTATTTTTAATTCACGTTTCATTGCAGCTAACCTAAAATAAACCATTTAGAGTAAAGTGTGTAGCTACCCCATTATCCAACAAATCACTTTAACCTTGTGAGCGAAATATGTATTTCAATTTTTAATATAATCTTCCACTACAGAATGAACATCACTTAAAAATATTAAAAGGGATTTAAATCTTTAAAATTTTTCTAACTTTCACTTAGCAGACTTAAAGCACCCTAAGAGCATAACTGCTTACTAATCAATGTTTAACTGCTGTCGAAACCAATGGTTAGATATACCAATAAATATGTTTCTAATGATGGAAAAACAAGAATATATTTTTTAAACAAATTATTACAGACAGGTTGCCAATATAAGTTCAATATTTAGTTTGTTTACATGTAATATCTTTAGAAACTTCATACATTCTTTGGAAAAAAAAAATGTTTTTCAGACTAAGCACCATGATATAAACTTTAAAATGGAAGTGAAATTTCACAGACTGACATATAAACAATGGGCATCAGCTCTGTTTAACGTGCTGCCCAGGGCATCACCTATTCCAAAGACTTCCCTATGCCAAATGCCTTTGAACAGTGAAAGGTTAAAAACAAAAAAGTTGTCTCAACCCCAGATACACTTACTACAACTTATCAGGTCTGAGCTTCTTCTCAGCATCTACTGTATGTATATCTGCACACCAGACAACCTGGAGTTTTTTAATCCTATTTTACCTCTTTATATTTTGTATTGCCCTGTATGCTAAATCATATTTTGTCATTTTATTGTTTAATATGCTCGCCCACCCCTGGGTTTGGTTTACCAGGTATACAATTTAAAGAGATTGTTATTTTCATGGGAATTGTTACATATGCATTATTTTCACTTTTACTTTAAAAACTTTTGTAAAAACAATACTTGTCCTTTATTTCTGGCCCCGGGTGTGGTTACATCTCTTTCTCACAGGACGTATAACGCTGCTCGCGTTGTGAAGGGGGGCGGCTGAACGCACGCTAAGGAGATGCCGTCGGATCATCTGCTGGCGAGCTGCGTGTTTTACTTGTCGATTGTCGTTGTTTTAAGAGCTGGGAGTAAGTTAAAGTGTCTCTTGTGGGACTTCAAAATGTCTTCCGAGAAGATCACGTCTCATCTCCCTAGTCTGGACGCCCCTTCGACACTTGGCTCCGGTAGAGTTGCCATGGGCTACACACTACTTCCCCCGGAATGCTTGGTGGCAGCCCCCCTGGGTTGCATCGGGGCCACAGGCAAGGGACTTCAGAGCTCAGCCTTGTTGGACTCCGTGGCCACCACCAGGGGAAGCTGCATGGCTTAACGAGCCTGTGTGGGCTGGAAAGCAGCCACACCCGGAAGTGCAGCCTGAATTAGGTTAATTATCACCTGAAGCACTTCCGGGTGGGATATAATAAGGAGCCAGCAGCCACCACTCCGGAAGCCAGAGTCTGGAGGAGGAGGAGGACAACGCTTGCCGTGAGGAGTGGGGGTGAAGAGTGTGTTTGCTTTGGTGTTTTTGTTTGGTGCTTTGTGGGACTGTGCTGTGGCTGAGGGACACAGGGAAGACGTGGCCCCCAGTTGAAGAAAGATAAAGATTTGTTTTATTTTTATGCATGCCACACTGTCCGTCTATGCCGGGTCGGGCGCCAATATAGCGCCTTTCCACAATATATATATATCATCTATATATATCTATATCTATATATCTATATCTATATCTATAGATATAGATATATATATATATATATATATATAGATATAGATATATATAGATATAGATATAGATATAGATCTATCTCTATCTATATATCTATCTATATATCTATCAAATCTTTGTATTCTGTTTTGTTCTTGTATGTTGCACCAATACTACAAAGATACATTCTTACTACAAAATAGTATATTTGGCCAATAAAGTGAATTCTGCTTTTGATTCTGACTTTGCAAAAACAAATAACTGCTGATATAATTAGTAGCCTTTTGTAAATTATTTTTCTTAACTAAACTTTCATATTAACCTCTATCTTTCAGAAACGGTAGAGAGATGAATCTAAAATACTACAAACATTTTAATCACAGATATAGCATGTACCATCATTAATCATACAGAACATCATGCATCTATACCCAAATATAAAAAATGAAAAAACAAAAGTTAAATGATTCATGTAGGACGAATGTCCTGCAAAACAGTCAAATTAAGGGTATGAAGTAGATCTTCTAATTATATACTGAGAAATAAATCTCACAGCCAACTTCAGGAATTCTAAACAACCAAAACCACTTTTACCTGCTCCTTTGGTCCATCAGCTTCTGTTCTTCTTCCAGCAACAACTTTCTCCTCTGCTCTTCAGCTTCTTGCAGGAGTTCCTGCTGTCTGTACCACGCATCATCAGCAGCCTTACGCCTTACTGCTTCAGCTTGAAGCTCATGTGTTATCTGTCTGAAAAACAGTGCAAACTACATAAGTATTTCTGGCATGTAGCTTATTTGGAACATTTTTCTTTACCACCATTCATAACAAGCAAAGTGGTAAGTTAACATGGTTTTTAAAAGGTATAAATGTACAATGCAAAGCTATAAACATAAAAAATATTTTTGGGCAGACAAAAGTCTTTTGGAGAGAAATAGTTTGCTTTAATCCACCATTTTACTATATATGGTGTATGTATGTGTGTGTACATACACATATACATACATACACACACACACACATACACATATACACACACAAAGTGGAAACAAAAGGTTTTCAGACCCCCAGAGACCTTACCTTTCCTTTAAATATTCCAGCTCTTGTAAACGAATTCTCTCTCTTTCTTGAGACTGGTAGTCCACAATAAAAGCAGGGTATTTGTTAAACACTGGATACTGTCCTCTGGTTAAGGGCTCAAAGTCATCGAGCATGAACGAGGGATGAATTTCTTTAGGCGTAGTTTCCATTAATCGATAAGCTTCCTTAATTACTGAATTGATGTCCAAGGTATTATGGTGGTGAAAATAGTACTAAATGTGTAAACACAGTGAATGGTTGAATTAGTACAATATTTTAAACATAAAACAATCATTACTGTTAAAAGCAAAACAACCATAATCTGTAGCATACCTCAAAGTCCTCTTTTAATGAGCAGTGTAACAAAGCTGATCTGGAGGAAATGATATAGGACACATTCACCATTAAAAGAAAGGATGGATGGTTGGAAAAAATGTTGTCAAACAGTTTGAGCCATTCATCTCGTGTAAGCACCTCTGAAAACACAGTTTCTAGTAAAGGCCAGGCATAAATCTGAAAAGGGATATAGAAAACCATTTAAGAAAGAAATGTTCTGGAGTAGGTGAAAAACCTTATTTTTTTGAACATGTGATTTTTGTTTTAATGAGAGAAAATCTAACTGTATTAATCAATATGCGTTACTAGTCCGACAAGTTCCAAGAATTATGCATGCTAATAATCATTCAAAATGTTAAGATGAGACATCAACACATTGCCACTCCTGTCCATCAGGCAGTGGCTGCCCCTTCTTGCCTTTCTAGTACCCATGTTGCTGTAAGATAATACATCCTAGGGCTATTAAGATATCTAGTAGTCACTATTGAAGCAGTCACATAACTTAAATTTGTTGGGGCTTTATTTTCGGGATCTTTTCAGGGGTCTGTAGGATTTCTATAGCCCCTCTGTTGGTCGCTACTCCTCTTATCTTTACAACACCCAGTACATGTACACAGGAGCATATACATTTGGCAGATTTGTATGTAACAAAATTGACAACTGACAAAACTGAAACAGCAATAAATGAATGCTTTGAATAAGCAAAAATGTTAAAAGCATGTAAAGACCTGTTTTCAATTTTTGTTTCTTGCTTGAAAGATATTTATACTCAAGAGATAACTCAGCTCATGCATCAAACAGGTGTTTTTTCACTTTTATTACCTGTGAAGTTATATTGCACTTCACAAAGTGCTGGAGCAATTCTTTGTCATGATGAGAAATAATATTCTCAATCATACTTAGCACATTTAAAGGAGGGTTGGGGAAGTACTCAAACCAATGCTGGCACCAATTCACTAAAAAATAAAAGAAAAGCAAAAAATAAGAACAACTTTTAAATATACCAAGTTTTTTTTTTCCAAATAAAATTGGCAAAGATACTAAAGGTAAACTCACTAATAAATGTGGCAATAACTTCAAAGCAGATCAATTGGTTGTTCTGGAAGAGTTTTACAAACGGAAAAGCCACCAATGGAAGATAGCGTGTTTCCCCAAAGATAGCTGACCAGTGAGCCAGAGCGGAAAGTATCCTGTCAAGAAAAAATGAATATCTATGACTAATGCAAGGCATGAAAATAAGAAATGCTTAACTGTCAGGCTACTCAAGTTGATCACTTTTTGTTCAGTCTGTAAAACATACTTTTAAATGGCATGTAAAATCTCACAGGAAAGATATTAACTGCTGACATTTACATGTATTTGCTTAGCAGATGCTTTCATCCAAAGCAAATTACAAAGGAGATCAACATAGTCGAGGAACATCAGTCTACAGACTGTTTTGAATAAGTGTAGAAGGACAGGATACATAAGTTGATCACCACAAGTGAGGAGCTACAAAGCTAAACAATAAAAAATATAAAGAATATGATAGATATCTACAGAGCAAGAAAACCATTCATTCACAATTTGACAGATCTTCACAGAATAGTTCAGTGTTCAATGGCTTCCTAAATACTTTGAGGGAGTCAGCAGTTGGGATGGGGGTGGGCAGCTTGTTCCACCAACTAAGAGCTACAAATTAATTTAACTTTATCACAATGAATGAGCAATAACAGAATTTGTGCTTTAAGCTGAAGAATAAAATGATAGATGATGCTTATACTAAATACAAACGAGCGGAAAGCATAACACATACCTCTGCAAAATTCGTTCCAACCTCTGGCTCTTGATAGGATACTCCTGATGAAGCTGCTGGTATGCAGAATGAGGGCCTTTGTCAATTAAGCTACTATAAGCAGCATGGTTTTCAGGAAGGCGGAGAAGGGAACGCCAGACAAACATCCTAAAATATTAGCAGACTTAACCTTATTTGCATGCTTAATGTATTAATTAGATTACAACAGATTAGAAAAAGCACAGTTTTGTTTAAACAAGTGAATATCAAGAAATTCAAATCATTAAAAAAAACAAAAGTGCTGCATATAAACATAAAACACTTTCTAAATGTATAAAGACTGTTCAAAACATTTTATTTTACAAAATAAACACATTAATACTCTTGTTATGATGTTCAGGAATCTTTTCTATGCCACTCAAATAAAATGTCGTGTCTGTGCAACCGTCTTTTGTAGCTGACTTGACGTCTTTGACAGCGATATAGCACACCGAGGTCTCTCTTCAGAGTGGGGGACAGTGAAAGTCAACATGAGGCAAGGTCAAAGGAATTGGTGAGGGCGGCATCTATTTGAATTTGCAGTTTCACAGAGCAGCTTTTGCAACCCATGCAGTGTGGGCAACAGCTGTTCCGACTACCATAACGGACAAAGCAAATCAGAATAAACCTGACTGGTTTTGAGATAAAACAATCAATTTGGATTACACCCTCAACATTATAAATTGTTCAGTGTGCTCCTGATGATCCCAGCACTGGCTTGGTCCTTGAATTTCATTGCAATTTCTTTCATTGTTTCAATTAAGTTTGAACTCTGGGTAATAGTGATGTAGCAATGTTTTAGCCCTACTTAGGATACAATGGAGTTTCACCCAATCTGAATTCATTAGCTCAAGATTCTCTTTGGGTGATACAACAGTTGATCCCATATACTAGACGAAAGTCTTCTTCCATAGTGACTTTGAGAAAACCATCTCACTAGTATGATAAACATTAATGAACATTTAAAAACACAAAACAAGAATGCAAAAGGATTCTCGAAATGTCATTTTTGTGTCTCTATATTAGTCTCTTAAAGATGTCGTCTTTGTGTCTTGTGAATTGTGTATAAGTGAGCATACTCCTTAAAGAGAATTACCCATAGTGCTGTGGGCTTCAACCTGATTGGTGAGTCAATGCAAACAAAAAGAAGCTGCTTCTGGTACTACTGTAGGTTTGCTTCGCAGCAAGCAAGTGAATGAGAGAGAGCAACAAAGATATACTTTTGTCAATTCAAATGCAACCTCTACATTTGAATCTATTTGAGTAGCAGAACTTTAACAAGTGTTCTGATGAAAAACAAGCACACCTGTGGTAATTACATTAATCTGTAATACATTTGTCACTTGTTTAAGAAATACGTTTGTCTGAATAATATACATAAATACATTATGTCATTGTCTAGTGAGACCACATTTTCAGTGCTAAGCGCGATACGGATTTTAGGCCATACCGCCCACTTCTGCTTTGGAACATTGGATGCTTTATTTCAGGAGTCAACAATCTGGGCATCCAACATGAACAATTACACATGAACAAGATCTGTACATGAACTGTAGAAAAGATTTTACCCATCTATAGACATGTGTGTCTACATGTGTGAAAGAACTTGGCCGCTAGGGGTTCACTGAAATTTTTTTATACTTATTCTCCAAGGAAATCTGTCAGAAAAGTTCAGTTTCCAATAGGATATTCTAGATATAACATGATCACATGATCGTAAAACATTTAGGCAACATGTATCTACTTAAATAATGCAGAGGTCGATGTCATTATTTAAAATATATTTGAAATCACAGCAACATTTACTTAATAACCATATTTTTTTCTGCAGTTTGAGAAGAATGTGTAAAAAAACAAAACCATGCTTGGACATTTAAAGTACAGAAAGATATTTGTAGACATTTACTTTTGATCTGTTAATAACCTCTCTAATATCATACCTGTATTTGGTTGGATATTCCCCAAATTCTTTAAGCATAGCCTGTAGTCTTTTCTTGTTCAACCCCTCTGGCAATTCATTCTGAGTAAAACAAAAAAAATTCACAAATTCCTTAAATTGTTCAATTTTTTCATTTCAAGCTAATAAAGCAAAATGAAACCTTGTACTGACTAACTAGAAAGATTACAATATGCAAGCATTTGAGGCAACTCAGGCCCCTTCTTCAGGCAAAGATGTAATGTATGTGATTACAGACCAGTGCCTGAAGAAGGGGCCAGAGTTGCCTTGAAAACTTGCATATTGTAATCTTTCTAGTTAGCCAATAAAAGATGTCCTATTGCTTGAATTCTCACTACATTCATAACAGCTAACATGGTATAGCACCCTAGTACTACAAGCTAATAAGTTCAAAGATTAAAACACAGCAGCCACACAGTCACATAAAGCCATAAGCACTGCTAATTGTAATCAACTTAGTAAAAACACCAATTCAGCCATTATGTGGGTTAACACAATTTAATATCTCCTGTCAGTCTTAAGACATCCTTAATGACAATTCCTCTTAAGTCATCCACCACCACAGCCATCAATGGTTTTCTCCTGCCTCATTTTGTACCTCAATGATTGCATAACTCTTCCCACAGGTATTTCTTGCCTTTATCTCCTCGTGCCACACATTTGAGGTTGATTTCAAATCTTTACAATAATTTGCCTTCCTTTCTTTCAGTGAAACTTCACATATAAATACTCAATGTTTATTCAGATTTTAATACTTTAAAACTATTTGCCTATCATTTCTCTTAGTTTTTCTCTCCTCTTCCTTTCCCTTCATGAAAACCCACTCAGTGTTCATTCAGTCTTTACTACTCATCTCATGTCCTTATGATTAATAAAAAAAAAAACAGCCTTAAAAACTACTTTATGCCAATTTCTCAGTTGCTGTCGCCCTATTCTTTACTAATAACATGGTCTGAGCAATTACGCATATTTGTGACTATAACATGTACAATTAATTTTGTTTCACAATGATATATTAAAAACCAACCTCTTTATCTGTCAAAGTGCTGTCGAACGGTGGTCTTGGCACTCTGGCTTTGATGGTCTCCCCACTTGATTTTGGTGGTCTCTCAGGTTTCGTTTTCATTCTCTGATAAGATGCTTGTTTAGAAGGTTTGGACACATTAGACTGTTCAACAACTTTGACTAAAGGTGGAGGAGGCTGCAAGGAAAGAACAAAATCTTAAAACAGGAAAAGATTACTGTACACACACAAGTCTTTAAAAATAATTTTAAAAATTGAAATTGAATGTGTAAATCAAGTTGTACTGGCAATTCAACATTTTAAACAGTATTACTTAAAAGGAAATAACTGTGTTACAATTGACCAACTATTGATAACTCTTAAATTCAGATACTACCATTCTACATCTCTGATCATGAAACAGTATTATGTTTCATTATTGCGAAGAAACCATACAAAAAATGACGGTTAAGTATATGGTTTACAAATTAAGTATAGCCTTATTCATCTGCTGCTTTTAAAAACTGGGAGAAATGTATCATTTGGAAGGTTTTAAATTCGCAGTTCACAACGACCAGTGCAGGAGCATTTCAAAGCTTGCTTATATATTACGTCTCATTTTAGCTACATAGATACTTTATTAATCCCAAGGGGAAATTCACATTTTGTAAAGTGGTGGTGTTAATTTCTGAAATGTTACTAAAGTGCCAGTCTTATGTACACGGTCTATTAAATGTCTCTCAAGTTTGAACACCTTGGGCTTTGCTAAAAAGGACAGGAGCCATTTGTCTTGCAAGACTAAATTTGAAACTTTGAGAAGCGTGCAAGATGAACCTATGACCCGAGGTTTATTTCGCATTCCATTTAGACATTTTTATTCTTTTAAATCCTTTTTTGTATTTTACTGTTTTAATCTTGATGTTTTTAACTTTCATCAAAAATAAATATAGATTACTTATTATTTTGTCCGTTATTCTGGTGATGCACAGTAAAGTGAACATGTAACGCACTATGCCTAATCTGGATTAAAAGCATTTTATCCGCGGTCACGCCTAGAAAAAAAGTGGAGGGCTCGACAAAAAATGTATCTCGCTTCAGGGGGCATTCGCGTAACCTAACTTCTGAATCTTCGAACTCTGTTTTTAAAAATATTTCCTTGAATTTTTAGAAGGACAAGTTCAATTCAAATAAAAGTTCATCGCGTAAACCTTACCCTGTGATCGCCACGCGGGATGGTATTTTTTACGAGTCGGGGCTCTGCTCGCTGCGGTCTTGGTTCTCTGGACCATCCTGCCCTTTTTTCTTTTATTTCCCACTTAGGTACATTCTTAGGACCCGTGGTGTTTCTCTGTCGTCTCATCCTCGGCTGTTCTTCACTCAGTCGTCGTCATCTAAAACGAAGTTGTTTCCGTCTTCTGTACGACCTTGTGTAAGGCTTCTCTAGTCTGAAGTCGCGGACAATTAAATTGGTTTGGTAGCGTGATATCGTCTCTCGACTGGAATGTGATTTTAAAGAATATCACTGTAGCATCTAAAAACATCAATCGCCAACACCCCCGATTTAAATTTATACGTCGTTTGTATTTACACCCGCTTTTGCTTTAGGGCTTTTGGATGATCCCATGTATTTTCTTTCTATGCCTTAAAGTGTGTTGGTACTTTCCTGCACACGTTCTAGGGATGGCGCAAAATTTCTCACTTTCTCATGTATATTACTTGTTTTGAGCAATGTCTCAAAATATTTCTTATCTATTCTTTACTACAAGCTTCATTACTCCCCTCACGTTTCTCCTTTTGAACGTTTCCGCTTATTCTCCGTTTTCTTTCCAGTTTCATATATTTGCAGTATGGGCGTCATGTCCTAAAACTGCACTGACGCCGAAGCGCTGCGGCTCTGGAGCTAAGCGCAATGTAACAGCAAATTAGTATTCTTGCTTTGTATATACATTAGATTCAGAAAGTTTTCATACCTTGCCATATTCTGAGCATCACAATGTATTGAAAATGTAATTTTAAATGAATAAACCTGCCATTTTTGCCCATCAATCTACACTCAATGACCTAATGACAAAGTGAAAACGCGTTTTTAGAAAGATTTTCAAATTATTAAAAATCAAAAACAAATACCTCATTCAAAGAAGTCAGTCAGTCATTTTCCAAACCGCTATATCCTAACACAGTGTGATGGGAGTCTGCTGGAGCCAATCCCAGCCAGCACAGGGCGCAAGGCAGGTACAAACCCCGAGCAGGGCACCAGCCCACCGCAGGGCACACACTTGGGACAATTTAGGATCGCCAATGCACCTAACCTGCATGTCTTTGGACTGTGGGAGGAAACCCACGCTGACACAGAGAAAACATGCAAACTCCATACTCGGAGGAACCGGGAAGCGAACCCAGGTCTCCTTACTGTGAAGCAGCAGCGCTACCACTGCACCACCGTGCTGTCCATTCATAGAAGTATTCAAACCATTTATTCGCTGCTTTGTAGAAAGGGCAGCAATTCTAGTCTTCATGGGTAAGTCTCTATAAGCTTTGCACACCTGGATTTGGGCAGTTTATCCCATGGAGTTAAGTCTGTGCTTAAAAGACAGACTTGTGTCAAAGTCACTCCAGTGTTATCTTGGCTGTATGCTTCGGGTCACTGTTGTGCTGAAAGGTGAATAAATGACACCCCAATCTGTGGTCTCATGCACTCTGGCGCAGATTATCTTATAGTGTCTCTCAGTATTTAGCTGCATTTATCATTCCCTCACTTTTGACCAGCCTCCCTGCCACTGCCACTGAGAAGCAACTCCACAGCACAATGCTGCCATCACCATGCGACAACGAAGGAATGGTATTTGACAGGAGATGAGCAGTGCCTGGTCTTCACCAGACATTGAACTTGAGGTGTCATCAATTTTGGTCTCATCTGTCCCAAGAACCTTTTTCTTCATGCTCTCAGTGTCCTTTAAACTATCATATGCCATTTACTCAAGTGTGGTTTCCATCTAGTCACTCTACCATAAACACCTGATTGATGGGAGTGCTACTGAGATGGTCACGGTTCTAATAGGTTTTTGTCACTCAGCATAGGACTACTGAAGCTCTGTTTGAGTGACCATTGGGTTCTTGCTTACCTCCCCTTCTTGCCCATTTACTGTTTGTCCAGACGGCCAACTCTAGTTAGAGTCCTGGTGGTTCCAAAATTGTTCAGGTCACACTGATACTTTAGAAATGGTTTTATCCCCTTACCGTTATCTACAGCATGTCTCACCACAGGTCAACAGAGATTTTCTTGACTTTATGGCCTGGTTTTTGTCGTGACACACAGTGTGAATTGTGAGACCTTATGTACAAAGGGACAAGTGTGCCTTTCTAAACAATGTCCAGTCAATTCAATGTGCACAGGGAGACAACGGTCAAATTACTGACACATCTCAAGGGCAATTAAAGCAAACAGCATGTACATGACCACAATTTGGAGTCTCAGTATTTATATACATGAGAGATTGCAGTTTTTTTGATAAATGTGCAAACCATTCTGAAAACATGAACAGAAGGAACGCCAGTGCTGCATAGTACAATGTGATTCCTCTAAACAAACTAGTTGTGAAAGCTGTATAATATGTTAAGATTCTTACCTTATTAACATCTTGTGTAAGCGACTGTACACTGTAAATATTAAGACTTCCATTTTCCATCAAAGCTACTATGTGGTGTCCATTTGGGCTGATAACTGCAGAACTGATGCCATTGTCAAGACTTCCAATGTCAAATATCAGTTTACAAGTCTGAATATTGATAAATCGCATTATGCCATCTTGACTCAGACATCCAAGGATCTAAAAAGAACAGATACCATTTCATTACGTGCCTTCCTACTGTCATTTGAATATTAAAAAAAAAAAAAACACTTCATAAGCCGATTTAAAAATTGTAAAGTTTTGAGACTGATGGTACTGCTCATGTACCACATGTGTTATGGTTGTGCAATGGTAGAGGAATCAAGGTTAAGGCTTGATGACTGTGTAGTTGAAAGGGTAGAAATGAATTCTGTTCCATCAAAGTCAATAATCTAACCCCTATTTGCAACAGTAGCCATCACCGATGTTTCTTCAACCATGTGACAGACAGAATTTTCAATAAAGTTCAAACAGCTTGTTAAGAGAGACTTTTGAGATGTTGAATCAACTGTATGGAACAGAGCAAAGGAAATCAGATGGTTCAATTATACCAAAGATGTCACGGAAGGACGCTTACAGTATATCTGATGAAGAGGTGAAAAAAAGCTATGCCCTCAATTTTGAAGACAAAACACAACTTGTTTACTATAAAATCAACATTCATCATTCTTCGTATATTAGCAAGTATTTATTTGTTTTCCTGGTGGAAAATATTCCCATTAAAATAAAAAAAACAGAATAGTAAATATGTAACTTTTTATATTGTGGAATAATAGGAGTTTATGGTTGAATAATAAGACAACAGAGTATTTTATTTCAGTATAGCAGAATTATCCATTTTTATTAACTCAATCCTGATAAAATAATCATTTTATTTGGAAGTGGGTTAAATACAAAAGCACTGCTCATCTTCAGTGATAATATATGTAATCTAATATTAAATTAATAATTCATGAAATGCTAAAGTAGACGACACAAACCTGGCTAGATCCACCATCAAAAGGATCAGGGAGAAATTCCACGTGACGAACAGTACGGACTTTTGGTGGCATTTGAATTATTCTTAAAAGCTGCTTGTTATCCAAACACCACAGGTGAAGAAAATTAGATTTTCCGCCAGCAACCAGCATTCGCCCATCTCTGTAATAACATTGCAATGAAACATTAAAAACGAAAAATAATTGTGAAAGGTTTATAGCATCACAGGCTGTTGACATTTTTCTGTTTCCACTTTGGAGTCAAGTCAGAACGTTGCCTCAAAAAAAAAAAAAAAAAAAAAAAAAAAACAATAGCAGAACTAATAATTCAATGAAATAGCCTTTGAGTCAACTGACCAATTATTTTTGACCCCCTGAAATGAAGGGATTGTGTTAAAAAAATGCTTTAGTTACCTCACATTTTTATGCAATCGTTTTGTTCACCCCACTGAATTTAAGCTGAAAGTCTGCACTTCAACTGCATCTGAGTTGCTTCATTTAAAATTCATTGTGGTAATGTACAGAACCAAAATGAGAAAAAAGTTGTCTGTCCAAATATTTATGGACCTAACTGTATTTCCAAAACTAGAAACACGCAGGATCTCCAGTCCTCACACGATCAAGGTTCCAGCACCAGTATAGTCTAAGAACCAGCAGCTTGCCCCACAATATGTGCTTGATACTTAGTGGATGCTGGAGGTGCCACTCTTCTCCTTGCTGTCATGTTATTGGCTTCTGCAATTTGTATCACGCTCAGCATTTGTTGCTGCTCATCCTATCTTTCTAACACCTTCTTGATCAGTTTCTAATGTAGTTCACCATCGAAAATACGCAAACCCCAATAACTCCACAGAGGTGGCTGCCAGCAACATGTTTTGTTTGACCAGTGTGCATTACATCTTAAGCTTTCAATTAAAACCAATATAAAGGTTCTAACCCCAGTGGTTTGCAAGTAATTACATGGTAGACAGACACATTTCAATTTTAAAATATAGATGGATTTGGAACAAAAGATTCAGGGTCAGGCTTTTATAAACCACATGTATTTAAAATAGTGTTTAGAAAAATCTGCAGATAAAAAAGATCTGCATGTTTTTCCAGCAGGAATGTTGAATATCATAGTACAACTGTAATCCTGTATATGTTTTTCATTATGCAATGTTTCTCAAATGACTCAATCTTCATTTTACACAGTCAGCACCACAATCACAAATAACTTTTATCAAATAAGTGGAAACAAAGGAATGAACAACAATGACGTTTCCCTGTGGCACCAATTAGAGTGACTTCCTTTGATCACTGCCAGTCAGTTACTACGATTAATTGCTTGTTTCACGTCTCTCATCTTTCATCAGCTAGGCCATTGGGGATAGCTCTTGGAATAACAGGATATAATTTTGTTTATTTTAATTGTTTTTTCCTAAATAGATAAGCTGACTTTTTTTAATGAAAGACTATTCAAAATATTTTAACATTTTCATTTATGTGTCCGGTCTTTTCAGTTTCTTCTGGTCAGACACACACAAATATTTTCATAGTCAGTTCAATCATTTTGAAAACTGCAATTTAAAGTCCTGGTAGCAGATATAACTTCACTACTTTCTAGCAGCAAAGGATAATAATTTTAGAGGGCAAATGTTTTTAGTAAGGTAGTTACACCTCGAAGATATGGTTAATATCTTATTGTACAAATAAAAAATGTTTTCAATTTCCAATTCTCCCCATAACTGCTTTGCTAAGAAAGAACTAAAAAACAATGTGTAAACATATAGATACTTTTATACATCTTAATGAAAGGGCAGCTTCAAAACCTATATAAACAAAGTCTACACTTTAAATTATATATAAAACCAGTATATCTTTTTCTTCTTCTTCTTTCGGCTACTCCCATTAGGGGATGCCACAACGGATCTTCTTTTTCCATATCTTCCTGTCTTCGTCATCGTGCTCTGGCACACCCATCACTTGCATGTCCTCTCTCACCACATCCAATCTTCTCTTAGGCCTTCCTCTTGCCTGGCAGCTCTATCCTTAGCATCCTTCTCCCAATATACCCAGCATCTCTCCTCTGCACATGTCCAAACCAATGCAATCTCACCTCTCTGACTTTGTCTCCCAACCGTCCAACTTGAGCTGACCCTCTAATGCACTCATTTCTAATCCTGTCAATCCTTGTCACACCCAGTGCAAATCTTAGCATCTTTAACTCTGCCACCTCCAACTCTGTCTCCTGCTTTCTGTTCAGTGCCACCGTCTCCAGTTCATATAACATAGCTGGTCTCACTACTGTCCTGTAGACCTTCCCTTTCACTCTTGCTGTTACCCGTCTGTCACGAATCACTCCTGACACTCTTCTCCACCCATTCCACCCTGCCTGCACTCTCTTCTTCACCTCTCTTCCACACTCCACGTTACTCTGTACGGTTGATCCCAAGTATTTAAACTCATCCACCGTTACTAACTCTACTCCCTGCATCCTCACCATTCCACTGACCTCCCTGTCATTCACACACTTGTATTCCGTCTTGGTGGTCCTACTGACCTTCACTCCTCTCCTCGGCCTCCTCAACCTAATCCCTACTCTTGCTACAGATCACAATGTCATCACAGTCCACGTGGACTACTGTCTGATCTCGTCTGTCAACCTGTTCATCACCAAACCAGTATATATTTATATATATATATATATTATATATATATATATATATATATATATATATATGGTTGAAATAGTTTAATGTCAAATAATGCAAAGAGTACGCGACACGTGTTTCGCCCTAATTCTGGGCTCATCAGGCGTACACACTCTACTGCACTCCCTCTCGGGAATCAAACCTCGGACATCAGCGCTAGAGGCGAAGCCATATATATATATATATATATATATATATAAATAAAATAAAAGTCAGTCTGTCACACATTCACTAGAGAACTAATGGGGTAAGAACTTTGATTTTAGTGTTAATCAAAGGTTCATACCCAATATGTTGTGGAAATTCTGAAAGAGCCCATCTACTGATGATCCACCAGGACATGGTACATACATGTTCAGAATTCAGAATCAAGTGTAAGTTCATATATATTTGTAAACAATGGGCAGAGAGTTTATACATTTATAACTAGCTTTTTGAAGCATTTCATTCTTGGAACATAGGTCCATGTGTTTCATTAGTAAACACTAAAATCCTACCACCACAATACTCAATATCATTTTCTTTCTCATTATTCATAATTTCTGTCCTTCAGACAGTATAGACTGATCTAAAAAATAATAAAGTGATAATAAAGGTTTACTTTTTTAATATGTCACATAACACCAGTTATTAGATGCTGCCTTACCTGGTAACTGCAAAAGATTTATAATGTAGTTTTTGTCCTTCATCAGGCTCAGGCATCTGGTATTTACAATGCAATGTATCACTCTCCCAAGCAAAGATGGAACCATCTTTAAAACAGCTCAAAATGATATTGCTTAGAGGTAAAAAGAAAACCTGGAAGATGAAAAAATATATAATTTTTTACAAGAAAAAAAATAAAATGCCATTAGGTACAGAACTAATACTTTACTAATTGCTTTTATCTTTATACATACACAGTGTCCATCATAAAATACAATCCAGTACCTAGGAATTAGAGTGCCATTACCCTCACTTTAACTATAGAATGACATTTTCCTCGATTAAAAAAAAGAAATAGGTTTCAAAATGATAAGATTATCATAACAGTAGGAAACAAAAACTACATTTTTATTTCTCATGTATTTTCTTATCTCAAGCTATACAGAGCAAGATAGAAAGTACATGCAAAATTTAAAATTTAGAGAATTGCTCAGCGTAAAAAAAAGACGATAGGTGCAAAGCATAACAGATGAGCAAACAGAACATTAATTATAAAAACAAGATGTGTATCACACTGACCGACAGGGGACAACCTATGAAAAGGAATAAAGGGGTTAATATTGACATTGAATTTTAATCATCTAAGCAAGGTACAGAATAGAAGTTGAGGGACATTAAGCTTAGACTTGAATCATTAGGTCTGTGCAGAGAATTGCAATACAATGCATGTCCCTACTGTGACAGGCTAAGGGAATTAAACTTCTTTAGTGTGGAGCAGAGATAACTGAACAGGAACTCATTTCAGATTTTCAAAAGCCATCAATACAACTCATCCATTAGAAGGATTTCATCTAAACGGTAACAGTTAAACATGCTCTAGGACACCTGCAGAACTTAAGAGGAAGTGCTTTTAATAGTGAAACAGAGTCATTGCGAGCTTCATCACAGAAAGAAAGGATTGTGTGAATTTAGAACCACATCTGGAGTCGCATCACTGAAGCAAAAACCCTGATAAATTTTAGAAAAGCTTGATGGACTGAATGGTCTCTCATTTATGTAAAAAACAAATACTAAAAATAATTCCATGTTTACATTTATGCATTTTATAATTAACTATGTTACAGTCAAAACAGCTTTTTATAGTACAATATCGAAAATGCAAAAAAAAAAAAAAAAGTGATTTGTTTATTTACTTTAATTTGAATTCAAACAAAAGCAGCTTTTTATGTTTAAACTAATCGACTTCATTGTTTTTTGAAGATAACTTTATTCTGAAATTAAAGCCTGCAACACATTCCAAAAAGGTTGTGGTAGGTGTAGTGTAGGGTTAACAGCAATGTGTTGAAATAACAAGATGAAGTGAAATTGGTGGAAGTGTGTACGTCTGTCTATCCGGCACGGAAGTGCGAGGCTACAGCATGAAGCTCAAAGAAATCGTCTCTGTTGCCAAAGTGAAACCGCCGAAAAAAGAGAAACTCACTTAGCTACTGATAGACAACAGAGGCGAGCATGTCAGCAAAATGAAACCGCAAAGGAAAAAGAACCTCGCTTAGCCACTAATACACAACCGATGTGATTAATTGATTGAAGTACCAGAATCCATGGTTTCTATGAGCCTGGGCTTTTTACAGCACGGGCTTACACAATTAGTAGTATATAAGCAACTTCCAAAAAATGCCTAGTCCTTAAAGAGCAAGGGTGGGTTGAGGGCCGGCTTGCCAATTTTCCAACAGATGTTTCAGCGAATGTTCCCCAAAGAGAAATAGGTTAGATTTTGTAATATTTTACCCTCTACAGTGTACAATATAGCTAAAAGATTTAAGGAATTTAATTAAATCTCTGTGCATAAAGGGCACAACCGAAAACCACTTTTGGAACGGCATGATCTCTGATCGCTCGGACATGACCATCTTAAAAACCACCATTTTGTCTGCAACAGATACCATGACATACCATGACTTTGGTAAACCTTTGGCATTCGACACTGCATCCAGAAATGCAAGTTCAGACTTTACCATGCAAAGCAGAAGCCACTGTCCAAAAGCGCCACTAACGTCTCTGGGCTTGGTCTCAACTGAGATGGAAAGGAACACAGTGGATCAAGTTCTGTGGTCCACAAAGCCAACACTTCAAATAGTGTTTGGAATAAACAGCCACTGTGTTCTCCAGAGCAAAGAGAAAAAGGACCATCCAAACTGTTATCAACATCAGGTGCAAAAGCCAGCATTTGTTATGGTATGGTGGTATGTCAGTGCTGCGGTGGGTTGGCTCCTGCCTTGTGCCCTGTGTTAGCTGGGACTGGCTCCAGCAGACCCCCCGTGACCCTGTGTTCGGATTCAGCGGGTTGGAAAATGGATGAATGGATGGATGGTATGTCAGTGTCCATAGCATGTGTAACTTGGAGGGGGCACCATTAAGGCAGAAAGATATTTACAAATTTTGGAGTTACATATGCTGCCATTCTGATGTGGCTTTTCCAGCCATGTCTCTGCACTTTCCTGTAAGACAACTCCGAACCCCATTCTTGCAAGCTTACAAGTGCCTGGCTGCATAAGCAGAGAGTGAGGGTACTCGATTGGCCTACCTAAAGTCCTGATCTGTCAGCAACTGAAATACACATGGCGCATTATAAAGTGCAAAATACGGCAACAAAAGCCCCATACTATTGAGAGGCTGAAGACTTACATAACGGATGAATGAGGAAATATCTAATGGCTAAACTTAACCAATGTATGCCTTTAGTGCCCAAACGCCAAATAAGAGATATAAAAAGAAATGGCAATGTGACACACAGGTAAACACTCGACTGCGCCAACTTTTTTAGAACATGTTGCAGTCATCAAATTTGACATGAGTGCTTATTTTCAAGAGAACAATTCACAAGGTAAAACATCAAAAAATGTGGTGTTGTACTGTTTTCAATATAATACAGAGTGATTAGAATTTACAAATCACTTCTTTAGGTTTTCATTAGCATTTTCCATACTGTACAAACCTTACTTTGGGACTGTGTTGGTATTATAACACATTTCATAATTCATCTATTCATTGTTAAAAAAGGTCAAAAACATAAGACTGCTAACTGAAAATTGCAGAAAATGAAAAGATGGTAGGCCTACACTCACCTAGACAACCATCTCTTTCAGATTTTACCACTACGGAAATATTACTGGTCACATTAGCGCAAACAGTCTCTGTGGTTAAAAATAGTCTCCAATTCAGGTCTGGCTCCTTTCCTTATTTAAAACTTCTCCATCCAATCTAAATTGTGTGTATTTTAAAATCACTTACTTGAAATATTACTGAGCGGGAGTGTGATTCTACTTTACTATACTGTTTCATATATTTGTGTTTTGCGCAACCTATTTTTCATTACCAGTATATAATGTTGTGATAGTGTCATGTATAATAAATACAATTTAAAAAACACAATATATATCATGTTAGGAGTATGGATGTAACATCAAGAGAAATTTCTAGCAACTAAGTTGGCTGGCAATAAAAGTTCAAGTTTATATAGTAGATGTTAAAATATAATTGGAAAAAGGGGCTTATCTATAATATAAAGCAAGTATTTCATTGAAAAGTAGACATGCCAGGTATGAGCTGTCCCACCCACTGTATATCAAGCAACAAGTTCAAACATGAGCCACAGAAATCAGAACAAGAAAAAAAAATACTCCACAACTCCTAATAAAATCAATTAAGCAATTGCAATAATAACATTTGTTATTATTACAAAATAGGATTGTGATAACATTAATGTTTTTGCATGTACAAAGTGATTACTCCTTTTCACATAAACATTATGCAGATGTTCGGGAGATGCATTTTCCTACAGTCCAAACATAATGAAATGGCATGAATACAAAAGAAATTCTACTCTGAGTTGTATAATTGCTAAGAACTCCCTTGCCTTGACACATACCCAGCAGCCAAGCAACATTACTGAAGACTTTCTTTTTCTTGTATTTTAAACCACAAACCAAAAAATTTCACATCACTACTGGCATGTTTTATTATTTTGAATTACACACAGGACCAAGACTGTGCTTGTGCAAACCCTCAAATACGCGAGGAGGAATTCATATTTGTTTGTTACACTGCTTAATGATTATTCTGGTATACAACTAGCTTAGTGCTGGGAGGTATACCGGTTCATACCGAAAACTTTTTTATTTTTATTATGATATGGATTTTTCTTATACCGCAAAACTGGTTTAAATAACCTAAACAACGTTTGGAACGTGGCACAGTGGGAAAGTGTTTAAGGGGGGACCTTTTTCACTGCTACACCGCTAAACACGCATGCAACGGAGTACATGCGTTAGTGGAGGTATTGATCGGTGAAAATGGACAGAACATTCTGAAACTGAAGCTGTAGCAGACGATAAAGTTGAACAGGATGACACAGAAGAACTTTTGCTGAAAAAAGGAACCACGTCTGTTGTCTGGAGATACTTTGTTTTTAAAAGGTCGGATGTGGACCAAACAACTATTTACTGCAAATGCCGTGAAGCTAAAGTTGTCGCCGGAGGCGGCAACACGAGCAATTTGCTGCACCACCTTAGCCGCAAACATGCTTTGGAGTACCATGAATGTATGGAACTAAGATTGGCACCCTCCACGTCCTCAGATAAAACTGAAAAAGCTAGAGGACACTCGAGTCCGATGTCACTTGTAGACACGTTCGCTGGAGGTACTGCCTATGACAAAAAAAGCAAGCGGTGGATCGAGATAGCCAACGCCATTACAATCCATATAGCTAACGAGTCAGTGGACAGAGATTGTTAACATTAACAGAAAGTGTAGTTGGTTTACAAAAAATTATTGCTGTTTATTCCTTTTCTAAGACATGTTCAGTGCAATACAACTTTTGACAAGCACCTCTGAATATTTTACTAAGTCTAAATGCCTCATTAGATGGTTGAAAATATGTTGTCAAAATTATAGTTTAAGTTGTTTGCAACATTTGTTCAATAAAAAGGTTCTATATTTTGACTGCAACCGTCATGCAATGTGATTTCTTCTCTTCATTAGTGCCACCCACTTGAAAACTATTACTTTATGGGATCATGCAAACCTGTATTAATACGTGTGTGCACATTAAAATGTTTTGTTGTACAATGTACAATTCTCATGACAGTGGAATAGGTTATTCTTAGCCAGTCTACTGCAGTAATTGCAGTGGAAAATGTGGTTAACATCCCACTCGTTCATGGGGAAAAAAAAACGTGAAACCGGTATAATTTTGAAAAATACCGTGATATAGAATTTTGGTCATACTGCCCAGCACTAACCTAGCTACTTAGTCAGATGACCACACAAACGTCATTTGCAATGAACAAGCACAGGCGACTGTATCAGTGAATTTCTAATAGACTTTAATTGGACATACATTGTTACACGTGTTTTCCTACTTTTATTATAACACCATCAATATTAGGGTTACCATACATTTCAGCACGTTAACCATTTTCCAAACTCTGGAAATTCACAATTAATTAATCTATACTATTCTTTATCTACCTAAGTACTATTCTCATGCACAACTATCTTTACAGATTACATTTTAATTTTTGAAACACTTGCTTGAATATTCTATAAATTTGCACCAATCTGCATAAAAACCTGGCTTCTCAAAGCAGAATACAGTAAGTTAAAGTTTTAATACTGCATTTCCATGATGCTGGATCTAAGTTTAAAGCAATCTATACTAAAAGAATACTACATCCAAAATGTTATATTTTATATATTACTTACCTCATGTAATTTGTAATTATGGCTAAGAAAAAAAAATAGTCTAATGTTTACATGGAGAATGAAGATAAAATTTCTATGTAGTATGGGCATCTAGACCAATATTGGACAACAGCTAACAAAATAAAAAATATGAATGAAAATACACTTCATGTCACTCGTGTCATATAATCCAAATGTCAAGTCATCCAGTTGTATGCTCACAATGGGCAAAAGTCAAGCATTTTTTTGCGAAAACATTGGTCGGGAATCCTGTCTTTAAGTCAACAGCTCAGACTAGTAATTTTGAAGGCATAAAATGCTCAGATTTTCTGGGAGTATTTATTTAAAAATCTTTTAGCAGACAGAACATGCATTTTTCCCATTGTGAGTTTATAATGGGGTTATTTGTTGTGTGGATTATGCAACACGAGTAATGTCAGATTTTTTTCTTGGATGTTTTATATTGTTTGTCGTAATCTACCTTTTGTCTTCATACACTCCCATTCTATCAGAGTTTGTTATCTCCGTTCTCCATGAAAATATGAGATTAAAACTTTTCTTGGCAATCAATACAAAACTACAACTGGTAAGTAACATATTAAAAAATATTTTTTGCCTGGAGTATTCCTTTAACTGCTTAACAGAACAGTACATTCTCAAACTGTTTTGATCCCAAGTTGGTAAAAGCTTCACCTCAATGCAACAGCATGGATGAAACCAGCCCTGACTGGAGCACCGGTCCATCAAAGGATCCACAAACCCAGACTCACACAAGGCAAATGTAAGCTTACTAATTAACATTACGTGTGTTTTTGAGGATGTTTGAGGGTGACCAGAATACCTGAAAAAAAGCTAGGACAATATGCAAAATTCACTCAATGACTGTGTGTGCGATTTGAATCCACCACACTGGATCAATGAGACAGCAGCAGTAAACAATGTGCAACCCATTAAGATCCAAAATGTTCAAAATATCCCCATTACTATAATATTCCAAAACTAATGTTTTGAATGAATAAATTATTTACACAGTCCAGCTCCATTGCAAAGTGCTGCCAACTAAATAAAATATCATTACTCAATATCATTTCAGCAGTGAAGACTGCAGGTGCTCTCTGAAATTAAGAATTCTTGTTTCCATCATCCTTGTGGTTTTTCGCTAAAAAGTCATACTTGTACTGACCTTTTGTATGCCTACAGTCTGACGAACATTGAGTTTCCTTTTCCTCTGAAAGGTGTCTAGATCCCAGAGCTGAGCTGTATCTGATGAAGTGGTGATGGCAAATCTACCAGATCCATGAACTGAGATTGATGACACGGATGATTCATGTCCTCTCATCCAGCTTACAAGCTCCTTAGTAGCTGTATAAAAGATTCAAAGGAGAAAAAAGTAAATAAGACAGTTTTTCCAAATCTGTCTTTAACTTACTGCAGTGGGTTGGTTCCTGCCTTGTGCCCTGTGTTGGCTGGGATTGGCTCCAGCAGACCCCCGTGACCCTGTGTTTGGATTCAGCGGGTTGGAAAATGGATGGATGGATGGATGTCTTTAACTTAACATTTATTTGGTATAATTTCTTTTTATAAACTACCAACTGCATTTCATAAGAAGGCTCTTCAGGAATGGTCATGTTCCGAGATGATATATCACTGTTGTAGGTCTCAGATTATGCGTTCATTGAGGATAGGTAAACTAACTGGTCAAATGGTGTATCCTAAATCATACAGAGCCAAACACTGAGAATACACTAGTGGTGGATGTTAAGCAATGCAAAAGACTACTCTGACATTTACATGTCAATGGCGAGGATGTGAAGGTGGTGGTGGCACGCTCATATCCAATACTTTAAACATGATACAAAAAAAATCCCTTCGAGTAAAGAGAGCTTACCAGACCTGCTCTTTCTGAGAAGTTACTGTAAATATGTTATAGGAAGCAGTGAACCATTTATGTTATTTAAAGCACTTTTTTACCTGCTCCGTCATTATGTGATGTGACAAGATCTCTACAAGGACAAGAAATGGCTGCAAAGTGTTGCAGTGGCAATGGTATTAGTAATATTGCCATATGTATAGAGTACCATGAAATTCTTACCAGCATGTCTGACCAACATGCAACAGGTCATGTACATTGCTTCAAAAAAAATCACAAGATATTACGTCTGCAACTAGACTCATGTAAATGTCTTAAGAATCATTCCTGATCCATTGCATCCCATACTGCCTTAATTTACTCTCCTTCCAACTGGTAAACTGCTTAGGTCCATCAAAGACTGGGACTACCAAATTTAATGACAGTACTTGACCTGACGTGAGATTCATTTCAATGACATTTTGACATTAGTATCTTGTGCACTGATTTAGTGCATACGTGTTTGTGCTAAACGTTTTGCAGTGTGCTATTTTCCTTATATTAAGTTTTACCTGAAAACGTCCACAAAATATACCCATAAAGGTGATGTATTTATGGCAATTAGGTAAGTTAAATGTCATTAAACAGTTCAGTTTTATTTATTTATATTACCTGATTTTTCTGATTTCGGGGTAGTGGGGAAGCTATACAAACCTGAGCAGCACTGTGTGCAAAGCTGAAAAACCCCTGGAGTGAATACCCGTCCATCACATTGCATAAACATAAGCAGTGACCAAATTGTAACTTTCTGAGGTGCAACAGTCACAAAGTAGTCAGCTACACTGGAGATTCCACTTTGCCTCAATATTAATGAGTATGGTTAGGTTTAAAAGTGTGTCAAGCCATTCCATCCAAGGCTGAATCCTGCTTTGGGTTACATAAGATCCTTTTAGCTTGTTCAGAAAATTGATAAATAGATGGCAGTCTCTCTTAAAATCAAACTTGCAAATGGTCAGATCAGAAATAATTGTGAGTGCAGCATAACAGACTTTAACAGAAAAGTAGAATTGGTACAATATGGATAAGTGAATCAGTTCTTCTGCTGTTTAAAAACTATTATAGATGTTTGTAGTCAAAGTCTTTAAAATTAAAAAAAAAAAAAAAGACATCCCAGCACAACCCTATATAAAAGAATCGTGGATTGTCCTTATTTTTTCTTTTCATAATATTATTTTAAATAAAAGTTTCAGTACACTTGTGTTTATACAGTTGTAAGTACCTGTATCATAACATTTAATGGAGTAGTCAGCCAGAGCCACCAAGTATTCCGTACCCCTTCGGAGACAGAAGGCCAGAGCAGTACAAGCCTGACCAGTCTTTTGAACAAGGGTAAACCTAGAAAATGCAATGACATAGTAAAGAATGATTTACTTCTACAATACAATACAATACAAAGTGGCATCATTTTACATTTAACACCCTTACTTGTTTCTGCTAATGTCAAACATGTAGATATTTCCATGATGGTCCCCTGCTAAGAATGCGTCTCCAGTCGTACTGAAGGCAACATGCAAAAAGCGAATGGTCTTGGTGCGGATCCCTCCAGCACTCCGGAAAACATTAACTATAACCCTGTTTAAAAGAAACAAAAATATGGTATATTAAGAAAATATAACTTTCATAAATAAGCAGGGAGCCACAAATAACTTTAAGGATTTTTTTAATTATTCCAAGGAAACAGAAAACACAAATCCAGCATGCATTTAGCACTCAAGTGAGAAATGCATGAAAATTTCATGCCATATATGACTGACACCTAAAATTATGAAGACACTGAGCTAAAGGAATGGGGGTTCAATCTTTGTTTTATAACAAAAGCAAGACATGCAAGCTGTAAGAAGGGGTCATAACTAAAAGAATATATTTTTCAAATGGATCACACTCTCCTAAACCTTCTTATTGAAGAAGTAAATCAGAAACTTTTCTTTAATTTTCCAAGGTTATGTTAAACTAATGCATATTTAGGTTACCAATACCCATATCCTAATCATATTCTTAAAATCATACTGTAAGCTTGTCCAGGGTCGCAGAGGCTTCATATTTCTACCTGTGCTACTCTAACTGTTAACATCCATTTTGATCGTCTCTTATTGCTCTCTGTTGAAAATGTTTTTACATTGTAAAGAAGATGGCAGGTTGAACTTTTTCTCTCCAAAACATTGTCAACCTGTGGCCTGTGGGTTTTCTCCAGATACTCTAACATTCCTTCCACATCACAAATATGTGCATTCTAATTTTACAACATGTTAAGAGTGTGTGTGACAGAGAGAGAGAATAGACTCTTTAAAGGAAACACACTTCTTCCATGGTTAGTTCCTGTGGGGGGTCTGGACCCCTGCTGTCCTAACTAAACAACTTTCAAAATATTAGATTATGCTGGACAGAGCTGTGAAAAAATAAGTGCACCCCATAAAAAGGTATGTGTTTTGTATGTATGGATATTTGATTTTCTTCTTCTTTCAGCTGCTCCCATTAGGGGTTGCCACAGGTGATCATCTTCTTCCATATCTTTCAATCCTCTGCATCTTGTTCTGTTACACCCATCACCTCCATGTCCTCTCTCACCACATCCATAAACCTTCACTTAGGCCTTCCTCTATTCCTCTTCCCTGGCAGTTCTATCCTTAGCATCCTTTTCCTAATATACTTAATTTTTAAAAAATGTTCTTCAATTACTGTTTTTTCCAGTTGAGACTGTTGGCAAAGGTAAAACCTTTTCGTTGTACTTTAAGAAGGTCACACATGCTTTTATTTCACCCTGCCTGGATTACTTTAATTCTCTGTACACAGGGGTTAGGCGGTCCCTTCTGTATCGCCTACAGCTCATTCAAAATGCAGCTGCTAGGCTATTAACTAGAACTCAGACGTGAGTACACATTACCCTGATATTGGCCTCTCTTCATTGGCTACCTGTTAGTTTTAGAACTTTAAGCATTTATTGCTTGTTTATGAATTTGAAAATGGTATAGCACTGGTATACCTCACCAATCTTCTTAACCATATGCCCTGTCTCGGTCTTTAGGCGGAGTGGTGGCTCTGAGGCTAGGGATCTGCACTGGCAATCGGAAGCTTGCCAGTTCGAATCTCATAAATGCCAATAGGGACTCTGCTCTGTTGGGCCCTTAAGCAAGGCCCTTAACCTGCAATTGCTGAGCGCTTTGAGTAGTGAGAAAAGCACTATATAAATGCAAAGAATTATTATTATTATTATTAAGATTGTCTGACTGGTTGTAGCACAGGGGCGATTGTGAGTTTGCAGTGGCTGCTCCACGGCTCTGAAACAACCTAACAATGCAGATTAGATCTACTCCAAAATTGAGCATTTTTAAATCCAGATTGAAAACATATACTTTTTCCCTGAGTTTTAATCCAAATTAAAAAGGGTTGTTGGTTTGTATTTTATATATTGGATAGCCACATTATACACGTTGACTGCAATTACGGAATGTTTTTCTGTTATACTATGTTATGTCATTTATTGTCTTTCTATTATTATTTACTGTACAGCACGTTGGTGTTTTTATATAGGTGCTTTATAAATAAAGTTAACTTGACTCAATTAAGGCAGTCAAACTAAAAAATAACAGTGAAAATGTTTACTTACACACAAAAAATATCAGAATTGTAACTCTTTGCTGTGGACAAAATACATTATATGTACAACCCTGGCATCAAAATCTGGTGTTGCCTTCTTCAGCAGAAATAACCTGTTGAATGTGTTTCTTGTAATTGTCCATCAGTCTCATGCATTAACTTAGAGACATTTTTGCCCACCCCTCTTTAAAGAGCTCCTTCAACTGTGTGATATTCAAGGACTTTCTTGCATGTCCTGTCCACGTCAATCGTCCCTCAAGCACTCAATTCAGCTGAAATTTAAGCTCTGATCTGACAGTTCCACAGCCCACCAGTTCTTCTTTTCAGGATTTACAGGAGTGTTTTGTGTCATTGTCTTGTTGCAATGTGCCACGGTTGATTCTATGATGGCAATCTACCCAGGCCAAGAGGCAAAAAAGCAGACCCAGACCATGAAGCCTGAACGGCTAGTTCTCAAATTGTCATGCAGAGGCATATTGCCATCATCCAGAATGAAGTACTACCAGTATAGCATCTTTAAACATCAGAAATTGATGGAAACACACATCAGTTTGGACGTGGAATTTGTAGAGATGTAAACAAAGTATATATTTGAATAATATTAAATAAATCACATCGACAATGAAAATTAACAGGTTGATTATTTGGTATGACCCTCGCATTCTATGTTTTTTCAAACTGATTACTGGGTGCCAACAGCAGGTGGATGTAAAGTTAAAAAAAAAAAAAAAAAGCTTATAAAGGCAGTAATAAACAATTTAATATTTCACACTGGTATCTGCTCTTTAGAAATTCACTGATTTATTCCTTTCAGAAAGAAGAGGTCGAAGTCAAGATATTAAACACTGACCAGTGACCGTAAAAACAAGACTGCTCTATTAAGACTAAAGCAAAACCAAAGAAATCCCACTTAACTAGGAATGGATTATTTCTGGGTCATTACTGGGAAAACAAAAAGAAAAAAAAAAAAAACAGAAAAGTAGGAACAATATATGGTTTCTAATTTTCCATATTGGTATTTATTTTTTTTATGGTGCATTGTTTAGCAGTGTAGCCTCTCAGGTGGGTTTGAAATCTTTGCCCCTTCCCTGTCACCCCATCCCCGAGAGAGATTTTTTTTCTGCCCCCACATGTACCAAAACGCATATATTTGGATAACCAGCATTTCTAAACTGCCTCAGTGGTAGTGTGGACCCTGGAATTGACTGGTGCCCCCTTAAGTCGGTTCGTGCCTTTCACTCGACGCGTCTAGGATAAGGGAGCCTGAAATCTCTGCGACCCTGAAGGGCATCAAGCGAAGCAGGTTTTAAAATAATTCATTTTTCTTTATTATAATAAACTAGCTTTCTAGCAGAAGTTTGAATTGAATAAGAACTGAGCAGTTTGTTATCTTGAGCTGGGATGATCTGCCACTGTCAGACCATTTGTCTCATGTAGTTAAGCGGCGGAATCTGTTCAATGAATGAACTTCTAGAGTAACTGCCTACCATCACGCAACTCAACGTGTACAGCATTGAACCAAACTAGGGATCAAATGAAACACTTTTACACGTAAAAGAACATTCGAAATGCGGCAGCGTCCCTTAGGAAGCCCTTGTCAAAACCCCGAGAGGTAGCAAACTGTAACACAAGTCCCCCCGAACGCCTCTCCACTTACCCGTCACTGAGGGACGGTATCGGCTTTCTGTGCCAAATCTTGCCGTGCTCTTTTGATCCAATGTCCGTCGTCTGCATGTCTGAAGAAACCGGGCCCACGGTCAGCCGTATCCTTAATGAACTCGAGGTCGTTTTTCACTTCCAGCCGAATCCCTGGCTTGAGCTGGTTTCCAAGGCATGAAAGACACAAGTCGGCGCCTAACGCAGCGGGAAATTTAAACGGTTTCGGTATCCGCAAGTTCGTTCGATATATCAAGGCCTGCCGCTGGATTAACATTCATCATTGCAACAAGCCAACCAAGACTATCAAAAAATAAAACGTTATCGAGCATTGGCAAAAACTGTAATGATAACAAAAGGGATATGCAATTGACTGTTTACGCTCGTCAATCCAAGAAGGAAAACAATCAGAGGCGATATCGGAAATGTTCCTTTAGGCGCGAGGCTTCATGGGTAATGTAGTTTTACTCCGCGTGCACGTGTGTCCCCGGAGTCGCAGTTTTCCAGATGGACGAATTTGAGGTTTAATCGCTTTATGTGTTTTCTTTTCACAATTAAATCAACTTATTCGTATAAAAACATGCCTCTTTGTATGCATTTTTTATTCATAAATATTTTAATTGCGAAATTGATGTTAAGAGTGGTGATACTGCTTTTGACCCATTTTTCTGCAGAGAAGGGAAACAAACTGAGTAACTTTTTAAGGTACAAAAATATGGATTCTCGAATTGATAACAGTGTATTACGTTTTTAACATCTGACAGGGCTGTTTCCGTAAATCTAGAAATGTTAAAAGTGAAGGGGTTATTTTTTTTCCTACATACTTTGCATCCCACTCCAGTCCAGTTGGTGGCGGTAATGCACCTTAAGTTGCTCGGCCAACCACCTTAATACTGTAATACAAAAGAAGAAAAGAAAAAAATAATGTAAGCCGGTCACAGTGTGTGGATTTGGGGATTCGGTTGGTTTTGCAACTTTCTGAGGTATTTTGAGCTTTCTTTGCAAATAAAACTGAGCAATTTGCTTAAAGCTTTGCCTCTTTTAATGGAACGATGCAGATGGTAAAGTCACTGTCACTTATCATGCCTTCTTTAGCTAATTGTGACCCCCTTTGCAGATGGAGATGGTGTACTGTAACTTCCTATTTAATATTTTTGCCCTTTGAAAATAAAATTGTCAACATCAAAACTCCAGTAGATTAAAAAAATATTCCAACCTTTCACTATTTCACTTTGTGCTAAAATAATTTATATTTATTTTTTCTCATCTAACTACATTCAAAACCCACAGAATGACAAAGCAAAAGCAGCATTTTAGAACGTCTTGTAAAGTTATTAAAAATAAAAAAAAACTTAAATAACACAATGATACACATATCTGCATTTTTTATTACTCTTTAATATTTTTTGCTGCTGGAGTATGTGAATTTCCCCCTGGGATTAATAAAGTATCTATCTATCTATCTATCTACTATAACATGTATTTGGTATAAAGCCTCCCATTCTATTGGTCATCAATGATGTTTTTGGAATCCATCTGAGGTCAATTCAGTTACTGTAATTGGACTGAATATGGAAGGCACACACCTGTCTGCAGAAGCTCCCAAAGTTGGGCAAAATCCAAGACATGATATCAATGGAATTACTTGCAGAGCCTATAGACAGGATGGCATGAAGGCACAGATATGGGGAAGGCTACAAAAAAAACTGCCTTCAGAATTTTTAATTGGAAAGAGTTGGGCCAACAACTACCCAGAATTGGCTATCCAGACAAATTGAGTAAATGGGAGGTTGGTTGGCTGGGGGACTGAGGCCATGGTAAGAGTGGTGACCAAGAACACAATGGTCACTCCAGAAGGATGGGCACCACTGAAACACTCTACTAATCTATGGCTTTATGACAGAGAGGCCAGACAAAAATCTCTTTTCAGTAGAAGACACATGGAGGGCCACTTGAAGTTTGCAAAAAGACATGTGAAGGACTCTCAGACTGTGAGAAACAATGATATATAGTTTTGTGCAAAAAGTATTCAGTACCTTTGAAAGCCATCGTAATCTTCTTCATGACAAAAGATTTGTACAAATATTTATCCATTAAGTATTTTAGTATGAACATTTATGCTGTAACAATAAATTTCCAAAGTCAAAATAAACCAAAGTGGAAGAAGTGTGGAATTTAGTGCAGGAAGAGTGGATGACATTTGATGTTGCCTACATCTACAAACTGGTGGCATCCACGCCAAACAGAATTGCAGCTGTTCTTCGGTCTCATTACGCACTATTTGATAAGATTTATCTAGAAGTGACTTATTTTTGTTCAGTAAACTTTTATATATATATATATATATATATATATATATATATATATATATACAGGTGCTGGTCATAAAATTAGAATATCATGACAAAGTTGATTTATTTTAGTAATTCCATTCAGAAAGTGAAACTTGTATATTATATTCATTCATTACACACAGACTGATGTATTTCAAATGTTTATTTCTTTTAATGTTGATGATTATAACTGACAACTAATGAAAGTTCCAAATTCAGTATCTCGGAAAATTAGAATATTGTGAAAAGGTTCAATATTGAAGACACCTGGTGCCACACTCTAATCAGCTAATTAACTCCAAACACCTGCAAAAACCTTTAAATGGTCTCTCAGTCTAGTTCTGTAGGCTACACAATCATGGTGAAGACTGCTGACTTGACAGTTGTCCAAAAGACGACCATTGACACCTTGCACAAGGAGGGCAAGACACAAAAGGTCATTCCTAAAGAGGCTGGCTGTTCACAGAGCTCTGTGTCCAAGCACATTAATAGAGAGGTGAAGGAAAGGACAAGATGTGGTAGAAAAAAGTGTACAAGCAATAGGGATAACCACACCCTGGAGAGGATTGTGAAACAAAAATGTGGGGGAGATTCACAAAGAGTGGACTGCAGCTGGAGTCAGTGCTTCAAGAACCACCACACACAGACGTATGCAAGACATGGGCTTCAGCTGTCGCATTCCTTGTGTCAAGCCACTCTTGAACAAGAGACAGCGTCAGAAGCATCTCGCCTGGGCTAAAGACAAAAAGGAATGGACTGCTGCTGAGTGGTCCAAAGTTATGTTCTCTGATGAAAGTAAATTTTGCATTTCCTTTGGAAATCAAGGTCCCAGAGTCTGGAGGAAGAGAGGAGAGGCACAGAATCCACGTTGCGTGAGGTCCAGTGTAAAGTTTCCACAGTCAGTGATGGTTTGGGGTGCCATGTCATCTGCTGGTGTTGGTCCATTGTGTTTTCTGAGGTCCAAGGTCAACGCAGCCGTCTACCAGGAAGTTTTAGAGCACTTCATGCTTCCTGCTGCTGACAAACTTTATGGAGATTCAGATTTCATTTTTCAACAGGACCTGGCACCTGCACACAGTGCCAAAGCTACCAGTACCTGGTTTAAGGACCATGGTATCCCTGTTCTTGATTGGCCAGCAAACTCGCCTGACCTTAACCCCATAGAAAATCTGTGGAGTATTGTGAAGAGGAAGATGCAATACGCCAGACCCAACGATTCAGAAGAGCTGAAGGCCACTATCAGAGCAACATGGGCTCTCATAACACCTGAGCAGTGCCACAGACTGATCGACTCCATGCCACGCCACATTGCTGCAGTAATCCAGGTCAAAGGAGCCCCAACTAAATATTGAGTGCTGTACATGCTCATACTTTTCATGTTCATACCTTTCAGTTGGCCAATATTTGTAAAAATCCTTTTTTTGCATTGGTTTTAATTGATATTCTAATTTTCCGAGATACTGAATTTGGGACTTTCATTAGTTGTCAGTTATAATCATCAACATTAAAAGAAATAAACATTTGAAATACATCAGTCTGTGTGTAATGAATGAATCTAATATACAAGTTTCACTTTTTGAATGGAATTACTGAAATAAATCAACTTTATCATGATATTCTAATTTTATGACCAGCACCTGTATATATATATATATATATACTGCTGGTGGGGAGACAAGAGTACAAATCGCCTTGCATACACACACCTCTGATTCATAACTTAAAACTACACGGATAAATCTGTAATTATTTCACAACACTACATCAGCTGATGAGACCGCATACCTCAACGGAATTCCATTAATAACAGAGTAAAATTAATCGAATAGCTTTTTCACAGGAACAACAACCTGATCAAAACGGAAAAAATCTCTCTAAATACAATCAATACAAACGATATACCATATACAAAAAGAGACTTCGTGTTCTCCTACAGTGCTCGTTAATTCAACGTATCTTTTAACATGGTTCCTGCTTGCATACGCATGATACCTTCTAAAACAAGCTTTCCGTCTGCCCCGATTTGCAGTCTAAACCTTAATTTAGTCTGCAAATGTCGTTATGTCTATTTTTAGAACCGAAAGACAATCCTTTAAAAGCGCATCGTCACCATGAACTCTTAGCTTCGTGTATTCACCGTTGGAAAGAGGAATGTTGATTGACAAGTGATCACCCAATGATAAGAGGGACACGGGAACCACAGGCCAATAGTAAGCATTGACGTTTCCTTGACCGCACCCACTAGTCGCGCGCATGACTTTTCTTAAAGGTAATGTCGCTTCTTTTTTTTTCTTTTTTCTTTTTTTCCTCCTCCCCTCACAAGCAGAGAGGAAGTTCGCGTGTATGCAGAGGAAACAAGTCGGGGTCGTCCACGTCAGGCAACTCACTTTCACGTTACAATACAGTCATTTCATGGAGGTTAGAACAACGAGTTGTTAAAGAGAAGAGTTCGCAATTGGTGAGGTAACTTTGGATTGTGCTCGTCTTTGGAAGCTGACAAAACTGCAAAGGAAAATCTACGAGTGACACTTTTACAGTGAAGATGTCAGATATTGGCGATTGGTTTAAGAGCATCCCGTTCATCACTCGATACTGGTTTGCTGGGTCAATTATTGTTCCTCTGATTGGAAAACTTGGACTGATCAGTCCGGTGAATCTGGTATTATGGCCGGATAACTTTCTTTACAGATTTCAGGTAAGGGGCGTGACGGCTTGGGCACCTCTGTTCACTTGCTGACCGTGTAAAAACCTGAGATCTGTTCAGATGTTTTCACGATTTTTGTTATTTAAATATACTTTATTAATCCTCGTTGGGGCTTTTTTTTGTAGTGTCTTTACATTATTTGTAAAGGGCGGGGGATTTCAAGTATGATTAATAGTGGTATGTTGTTAACAGCATGCACTGTAGATAAATCTTTCATGTTTGTCATCCGTAGTACCGCCTATCAACTGAAATATTTGGTAGAAATCAGTGGCTCATATAAATGACAAAAATATTTATACGGTGTAGGCTTTTCTCGTAGTAGGCCGTGTAAGTGGGTATAGCGTGTTGATAGTAGATAGGGGGTGTGTCTTAAGACTGAAATGTGGCTTGGCCAATACGAGGAAAGGATTAGGCCGTTTAGTCCCTCCTCCAGGAATAATTTAACGTAATTTCCGGTATTCAAAGCGTTCTTCTGCAGGTGGAAAATAAATGCATTGTCTTCGTCAGAATTACTTTGAGATCAGTTCAGTATTTTTGTCCGCTACGTACGAGAAAACCCGCAAATAACATATACCATTAGATGTCTACTCGTACAAGACGTCTCTGTTTGTGTGTTTCCCCGTATTTTTTCACCCGAAAAGCCCTCATTTTTGGGCCACTTGCGGACCAGATTTTGTGCAGGAAATTACACCCTTATAATAAATAAAGAGTAAACCTGTAAGTGTCTGCAAAAATAATCTGTAGGGCTTGCAGTTACACATGCCATATAAAGTGGACCCAAGGGGTTCAACCTGTAATGGAGTACACGAGATCAAAGTTACTCCTTTTCACTACATTTTTAAAAAAAATGGGGATCGGTAATAAAGGCTTGTGGAGTATTGTTTTATGCTAGTTTGAGGATGCTGATTACGAATATGATCAGCATTGTTGCTTCCCACAACTTACACACTTGAAGGAAGGCACATGGGGTCTATCTCTTGAAAGTCTGCTTTGGGTACTCATTGTTTTCTCCTCTAGCTTCATTGTTATCACATATCTATTTTATCCAATCCATGATCACATCTGTGTGGTATTTTTCTATAATAATGAAACCCCATTCTTTTCTGTAATTTGGCCTCCTTGACTTAATTTGCAGTTCAGAACAGTTCAGAAACACTGACACTTATTCATACTCATCCATTTGGGGTCACCGGTTAGCCTAACATTTGTGTCTTCACCCAAAGCATACTAGCGCAAGCAATAACTTAAAACTCGGGATGATCATCGCTGCACCCCTGTGACATCCATATCACATCAAGTAGAGGAAAAATAATACAGTTCAGAACTGCCAATACTTTGGCATCATCAAAAAATTAAATACAGACTTGTGTGTAGGCAGAGGATGTTTGTCAAGTTTATTGTCATGTGTACATAGTACAGTGAAATTTACAGTACACATGCATGTCTTCTTGAAACAGTTGAAAAATCAAAGCAATAAATAATATACTTAGCATGCAATATATATACATATATAAACACACAATCATATGTAATATTTAGAATGTGCATTTGCAAGTATGGACGGATGTCTGTAATACAATCAGATTGTGCTAACTGTTCATTTACTCAAAGCCTGTAAATTACGTTATCAATATTATGTAAAACTAGCCACACCGCCTGTTGAAGACATGAATAGAATAATTCCAAAATATTTGCTATTTCTTGCTCTTCTTTGTGTACTTTCAGTGCCTTTCCTCAATGTTCAGTGTGCCTGAACCTCTCTTCACTGGTGCTCCGTCTCTCGAGTGCATTCCCGTACAGCCCACTACTCCAGCTCTCTCGTTATTTTCAAGGTGACTTTCTCACCTCCTGTCCAGTTTTCTACTTCCCATCTCTGAAGGCGACTCTCTCCGCATGCCTCCAATGCCTTTACTCCTCTTTGTGCGTCTCACATTTGCACTTCCTCTTTTGTCACGTCACCAACACCGAACTGACCAATCAGATTGCTCAAAGGGACTGGAGACACACACACACACTAGTGTTTTATTAGGTAATAGAGAGGCCTGCCAGAGTGTGGCGCAATGGTTTGATTCCCAGACCAGTCGCTGATTGAGTAACGTTTGCACCTTCACCCTGTGTGCGTGTCTTTGGTTTCTACTCGCATCTCCAATGATAAATGGGTGCTGCTCACCGGTACTCCTATCATACTGTCCCCCAAGTAATCATATTCGTTAACCCTATCCTAAGATGGCATTCTTGGAGTGCAAATCATTTTAAAAAAGAAAAAAGGTCAGGCGCTAAATAAAAGGCACGGCATTACAGGAGGTAGTGGAAAGTAAATCACTAAACACAGAATGCGTAGGTACAAATAAGAAAATTAAAAATGAAACCAGAGCCCTGATCGGAGGACATGCTCACTTGAATGTCTAATTTGTCACAGATACAGGTGCATCTCAATATATTAGAATATCATTGAAAAGTTAATTTATTTCAGTAATTCAATTCAAAAAGTGAAACTCGTATAAATTCATTACACTCAAGCGTTTATTTCTTTTCATTATGCTGATTATGGCTTATAACTAAGGAAAACCCAAAATTCAATATCTCAGAAAATTAGAATATTGTGAAAAAGTTCAATATTGTAGACTGATGGGGTCACAACTCCACTCGGCTAATTAACCCAAAACACCTGCGTTGGGGTCCTGAGCCTTTAAATGGTCTCTCAGTCTGCTTCAGTAGGCCACACCATCAGACTGCTGACTTGACAGTCATCCAGAAGACCGCCACTGAGACCCTCACTCCACAAGGAGGGGAAGCCGCAAAAGCTCACTGCTAAAGACGCTGGCTGTCCACAGAGTGCTATATCCAAGTATATTAATGATTGGAAGGAAAACAATGTGACAGCAGAAAAAGGAGCACAAGCAACAGGGATAAGCGCAGCCTTGACAGGATTGGGAAGAATTTGGGGGAGATTCCCAAGGAGTGAAATGTGCCTGGAGTCGGTGCTTCAAGAGCCCACTGCATACAGATGTGTGTATCTGGGAGGTGGGCTACAACAGTCACGGCATTCCTTGTGTCAACCAGAGACAACATCAGAAGCGTCTTACCTGGGCTAAGGAGGAGACGGACTGGACTGTTAACAGCTCAGTGGGCCAAAGTCCTCTTTTCAGATGAAAGTCAATTTGGAAATCACGGTCCCAGAGTCGGGAGGAAGAGTGGAGAGGCACAGAATCCAAGTTGCTTGAGGGTCCAGTGTGAAGTTTCCACAGTCAGTGATGATTTGGGGGGCCATATCATCTGCTGGTGTTGGTCCACTGTGTTTTATCCAGTCAGCGCAGCCAGACGTCTACCAGAACATTTTAGAGCACTTCATGCTCCCCTCTTCTGACAAGCTGCATGGAGAGGTGGATTTAATTTTCCAGCAGGACTTGGCATCTGCCCACACTGCCAAAAGTACCAATACCTAGTTTAATGACCACGGTGGGTATCACTGGGATTGACTGGCCAGCAAACTCACCTGACCTAAACCCCATAGAGAATCTATGAGGAAGAGGAAGATGAGAGACACCAGAGCCAGCAATGAAGACGAGCTGAAGGCCGTGATCAATGCATCCTGGGCTTCCATAGCACCTCAGCAGTGCCACAGGCTGATCGCCTCCATGCCAACGTCGTACTGATGCAGTAATTCATGCAAAAGGAGCCCCGACCAAGGATTGAGTGCCTTCATGGACAGACTTTTCAGTAGGCTGGCAATTCTGTATTAAAAATAATTTTTTTATTGGTCTTATGTAATATTCAAATTTTCTGAGATACTGAATTTTTGGTTTTCATTACCTGTAGGCCACAATCAGCAAAATGAAAAGAAATAAATGCTTGAAATATATCACTCCGTGTGTACTGAATCTATATAATATGAGTTTCACTTTTTGAATTGCATTACTGAAATAAATGAACTTTTCGATGATATTCTGATTTATTGAGATGCACCTGTAGTACAGAGAGAAGGAAATAAGCTTGCGTCCAGATACAGAATGAGCATGACCGGTGCGCCAGTCAGGGAATAACAATCCCTGCTGCTCAAAAAGCCCTTGAGTACTGCTTTGATTTCCCCCTCTGTGTTTGGCCTTCTGGTTTTCATGGGTTTATTCAGGGAACTCTGGCATCCTACCACTAGGAAAGTCATATACACATCTGAATATGAAATATACAGGTAAAATTCTGTTACAGTGAAGTTCCAGGGTCCTAAAAAATATTTTGTTGTAATGAGATTCTGTATTTGTCGCTATAGTGCTTTCTTTAACTTGCGTCCAGGCATTTGCAGTCATTTCAATAGCTTCTTTCATGTCAAATTTAACCTCCTCCCGTCTACAAGTTATGCTGACGAGAATATTTCTCAGCATTTCCTTGCGATAATACATTTCCAAGGTGCGAATGATACCCAAACCCAATGGCTGAAGCACTGCTGTGCAGTTGGGTGGGAAGAATTCAATGTGAACATTTTCTAAATGTGGAAGCCTGTTGTGGGCAGCACAGTTATCAATCAGAAGCCGAATCATCCTTTTCTTCTTCTTCTTCATATTGTGAGGTTTCTGAACTTTTTTGGGATCCCCCCCACCCAACTCAAATGTCACGCTGAAGTGTGACCCGAAGCACAATTTCTGTGTCTGTGGAAGATTGTTTATTCGTTGCCGGGGCAGGGCAACCGCAGTCTCACAGCGGTGCAGTGAAGCGCCACAAAAGCAAATCCTAAAAGATAGGGGTCGCGCTCTAAATCCCTGTCTTGCACCCCAGAGCACGAGGCTGAGTCTCAGTACTTTAGCAACACCAGCTTTATTCAGCTTGAAACAGGAACAGTGCGGTTATTTATTGTAGTGTGATCTGCCGCTCTCCTATACACAGACACAGCAGTCGGGCAGGGTCATGGCCAGGTTAGTGGCCAAGTAATCCTGTGCCCTGCATTTACAGTGTTCCTCGCATCACCCATCGAGATCTTTTCTGTTTGCTTCAGCTGTGAGCCTGCTGTTGCCCTGGCAACGGATAAACAGTCTTCCACAGACACAGTGATCGCATTTCGGGACTCTCTTCGGCATGTTGTCCCGTTGACGGAGGTCCCAAGAGAGTTTACAAACCTCACATTTTCTTGATGAGTGGCACATTAATAGGAATGTGTTTTGAACGAGCATCACTGAACCACATGAAACCGGCTGTTTCGACGTCTTCAAGAAAGTTGACAGTGTCAATGACGTTGCCGGTGAATTCGGAATTTCGCCTTTTTTCTTTTTGTCGGAATTGAGAGCCGCAAATATTTCATGGTTTTTTTTTTTTTTTTTCTTTCTAATGTGAACCGTTTTTTCGTGTCTGCCATTTCTATAGGAGGGTGACTATGAGTTCAATTCCAATGGATGTTTTTCAAATGTTGACGAGCGATAAGCAAAGGGTATCACTGAAAACCACCGAAAACAAAAACCGCAAAAAAAAAAAAAAAAAATCGGAGAAAAAAAAAATGACAATGTTTCTGTTCAGGGGTCGTTGTGCACAAGTGAGCTGCAACCACAGAACTGACTGCTCTGCGGATGATTCATTCAGGCATTTCAAGGTGTTTTGGGCACTTCGTTGTAATGAAAGTATCTGCTGAATGCATTTCGTAGTAACGAGATTTCTATAGACTCGTGTCGTGAAACTGACGTGGCCGAAAAAATACTTTGTTATAATGAAAATGTCATTGTAAAGAGATTCATTGTAATGGAGTTTTTTTTTTTTTTTGAATATTTAAAATCGAGTTGAAAATGTGAAATTTTTACCATCTGCTTCCTCTTACTTTAAACCCCACTACAGCACAAACTCCTGCATCCACAGTTTCAGTGATTCATGGTTCACATTGGGCTGAAAATACTAAATGGAGAATTCCAGAAATCTAACGATTCCGTGGCGAAAACCCAGCACACGGAAACCTCCGTGCCTGATGTAATTTTTTCCGCACTGATGTGTCAAGTAGAATATAAACCGGCCTTTAGCCTCTAAGGTTCTCACTGTCCGCAATCATTACTGAGGTAAGGCGGTGCTATTATGAAAATTGTGACCCGACAAAACCGCGAACTGATTTTCGATAAAAATGCGCGCCGACAAAATCGCGAAAATCAAAAACTCTGTATCAACAAGCTGTGGAAAGCCTATTGACTGTGCTGACCCACTAATATGTAGCCAGGTATCGTAATATATAGCAAAATGTTTTATTTCTCATATCTCATAATATTGACATCTAAATTAAGTTTTACAAACCATATTTAAGTAGAACTTTTTATGCGCTTATACTACTACTTTTTTTTTTTTTTTTCAGAGTTCACTGTCTTTAATCTTCTTTATTTATTTATCTGGTTTGTACAATGCTATATACTGTATACGCTGCCGTTCTTTATTATATTCTGTAAGTGCCTTGAACATGGGAAAGGCGCTATATAAATAAAATTTATTATTATTACTAATTATCACGCACTTGTCGGCGCGATTTTGACGTCGTGATTTTGTCAGCGCGCATTTGTCGGTTAAACATGAAAATAACCCTGAATTTTGCTTAATAATGGCTCCAAAGTGCTAAAAGTCCATGTAGTGGTGCTGGTAGTTCTTCAAAGACCAAGAGAAACTGTGAGGTGCTTCTCATGAGTGAAAAGAACTGAGAATGGAGGAGCCGGGGAGTACCTGCAATAGACTAAGATGTGTTTTTTAAGAAATACATGTAAAAATGTGTTTTAAAGTGTACGTGTGTAGAAGATATTTTTCATTGCTCCATCATCTCTTGAGGGTTAAGCTAAAACATCAGAATCACATTTAGTCATGAGAGCGCACAAGTATAATAATGTATTTTATTATTATTTAACATTGGTAATGTCTTATTGTGTGCAGTTAATCAATTAATCTTTATCATAGGTATGTATTATGAAGGATACCAGGGCATCCACGAGCCCCAAACACGAATACACCAAGAATCCTGGGTTCAGATAATAGAAGGTTTATTCAATTCACCTCCACCAAGTATCACAAGCACAAAATAAACCTGTTTTCTCTTTCTCTCCTGAATTCTCTCACCACCACATTGCCCTCCTCCAGTCAAGTGTTGCCTGCCTTCCTCCCAGCTCCGAGTCGCCTAGATAAGGGAGTGTGGTCCCTTTTATTACAGTACTTCCGGTGCCAGGGCGATTGCCTGATGGAAGCACTTCTGGGTCACATGGAAGTCCATTATAACAGGGAGCTTGTCTTCCTACAGCGCACTCTCGCGGCACCCAGTGACCCCAGCAGGGCTGCCCTGCCAGACTAAGCATCCAACTGGGCATGGATATCTGGGGCTGCTGCCATCTAGTGTGCTGGGGGGAGAAAAAAGCCCCCAGTGGCATCTTTCCTTTTCAGTGGGTTGTCCGTCCATCACTTCTGGTCCTTCTTTCTGGGTCTGATCCCTTTCTTCTCCCCAGCTGGGATGCCCATCTGCCTGTTAGGAGCATCCCGTCCGGGTAAGGAACCATCCCCACTTCTGGCTGGGATGCCCATCCAGTCCATGTGGCATCTACAGTATGTAAATGGAAATCAGTTTATATATAGGGTTCGCCACTAGCCGTCGTTTCAGGCATCAACGTTGGGCCTTAGAACGTATCAGCCGTGGATACTGTGGTTTAGTCTAATACCTCTAGATCAAGGGTCGCCAGCTGCAGTCCTCGAAGACCACTGTGGCTGCAGGTTTTAATTCCAAGCCTTTTCTGAATGAGTGACCTGTTTTTGCTGTTAATTAACTTCTTTTGAACTCATTTTAAATGATTTGCTCTTGACTCCGCCCCCTTAATTGTTTCTTTTTCCTAAATTAGCTGCCAAGCAATAATGAGGTACAAAATGAACCAAAGCAACTGGTGTCCATCACACCATATCTGAAAATAAAGAAAGATGAAGGTCTCAGGAATTTTGATCTGCTCAGGTCCCCAGTGTTCTTGGAAAGAGAAAATCAACAATTTTGGAAATGTCTGCTAATGAACCATGAGAGCAACAACAAGCCACGGAATTAAAGAACGAGTTTAATTAACGACGAGACTCTGTGCCTCATTAAGCAACTGGTTGGAGTGAAATTGGTTGGAGTTTGAGGCCCTGACTTAGTTGGTCTTCTGTTGGCTCCCTCACTTCACATTTCATTTCTGTTTGGGTGCCATTTAAGAAAAGAAATGAAGAAATTCAGGGGAACAAATCTTAAAAAAAAAGCAAGTCAATTAACATGAATTCACAAGAAGTTAATTAGCAGCACAAACGAGGCACTCAATAAAAAAAAAAAGGGTTAGAATGAAAACCTGGAGCCACGGTGGTCCTCCAGGACCGGACTTGGTAACCCCTGCTCTCTAGACCAGTACTTCCCAGTCTCGGTCCTCGGGGCCCACTGTGGCTGCAGGTTTTTGTTCCAAGCAGCTTCTGTTTTTAATTGGACTCCTGGGCTAATTAAGTGATGTGTTATTTCCCAGAATCTGTGTTTTGGGAACAATATAGAAATTAGGAAACTGAGTTTTTTGGTTTTTTTTTAAATTATTAAAATGTACTAAGCAATTATATGGAAATAATGTTTTTTTTTTTTACTTTTTAGCAACATTTTGATCTTGATTTTCATTTTACTTTTCTAGGTGTTGTAATTGTTTAATTAATCCATTATTTACTAACTAGTCATTTAGCCCGTTACAATAACGGGTGCTAGAACAGTAGTGCATAAACATTAGTAGGAACAGTCTATATTAAATGGCAAGGGACTTTGACCTCATTCTTTTTGTCGGTCGTATTTTTCTTTCTTTCAGCCTTTCTTTTGTTGATGTTTACTTGCTGAGCCGACCATTCTTCGTGGGCTGCCGCCGTGTATTGTGTGTCTTTAATTTTCTGTGACAGTAATACTGTCTTGTACGGCTCTATTCAATAAGGGCGCGCACAAAAAGGCGAGCTTCAAAAGGGCGACCTCAATTGAGCGCGGCGAATAAAGGCGTTCGTAGATAATTTAGTTCAAATGGCTCTGGAATATGTGAAGAGCAACAATGGTGCAGATCTTTATTTACGCGCGCCTTTATTCGCTGCGCCCAATTGAGGTCGCCCTTTTGAGGCTTGCATTTTTGTGCGCACCCTTATTGAAGGATACCGTCTTGTACGTCCGCTGGCTTGTACGTCCGTAATATAGCTTTAATTTTCTCTGGCGGTAATACAGGCATACGCGTCGGTAATATGCCTTTAATCTCCTCTGACAGTAATACTGGCTTGTATGTGGCTGTAATATGCGTCACTGTATTGTGTACCTTTTAATTTCCTCTCGCAGTAATACTGGGTTGTATTTCCGTAAAACGCCTTTAACTTTCTCTGACAGTAATATCGCGCATCTCACCGTGCCCCGCGCATGCACACTTCACCAAAAGACACCCACACACGGACACCTGGACGCACATAGGGATTTTATATATATATATATAGATTAGTGGGTCTGACGCTAAAGTAGTTGCAGCCTTTGATTATTTAGTGTTGTTTGCCTGGATGTCTGCTCTGCTCATTTTTAATTGTCATTATTAAGATACAACGAAGGGGGAAAACTGCACAAAGAAAGGGTGAAATAGAACGAAATCAGCAAAAGAGAGTTAAGCTTTTAAATCTCTAGCAAAAGCAGAAATAATTCTAAATGTGTTATAAATGTAAAACTCACACTGCTGTGCTTTTCTGAATGTAGAATAAAAGAAAAATAATCCCAGCTAATTAAATGAGATCAGTGCTATCAGGTGTTGTCACTGATTAGGAATCCGCTTGGAACAAAAACCTGCAGGTACATTGAGCCCCCAGGACTGAGTTTGGGAAACACTGCTCTAGATGACTAGAAGAGCTGCGGCCATACAATGCAAGAAGCATATTCAGTTTGTGTATTTTTATTTGGGTTAGCCAGACCGGTTTATAACGTCAATTGTAGTCACACGTACAGTGACATTTTTAGATACAGTATGTGATATTCATCATGCAGCACGTTGCGACCCAGCTGGAGAATCACAAACATGACAGTCTCTGACGTACACCACGGGTCACTAACATGCTGTGTGCTTTGGTGCATTTGGGCATTTCATTTATGAAACACAGCATCAACGGTGCCCAGCTTATATACAAGAGATTGTCATCATTTCTTTATGCAAGTGGAGCTGGAGGCTGCGAAAATAAAAAACTGAAGGCTAAATGTAATGCTGCAGGCTTATGCTAAATAAAGCCTTTAAGGTCCATTTATCCACTAATTCTTTATCAAATCTATGGAAATAAAGACCGACATTTTTATCCTTATGTATGGGCATCGCTCAAACGGCTCAACTGATTTACATAAAATTTGATATGTAAACACTTCTTGGTCTCAGAGTATATGTGTCTCTGCCTGAGGCAGCTTTGCTGGGTAATCTTGCCATGAGACACATTATTTTCTTACATTACTAGGGGGCTTTGCTCGCCAACCCCCGAGTTTGGTTAACCAGATATACAATTTTAAAGAGATTGTTATTTTCATGGGAATTGTTACATATACATTATTTTCACTTTTACTTTAAAACTTCAGTTAAAACAATATTTTTAATGAACTTTTCTTCAAGATCGCATTGAATTTTGATTCCATGTTTGGACTTTCATTGTGACAACACAACATATAACTGCTCATGAGTGAATTTTGTTTCTTTCTATCTATTTAAATCGACTTTTTCAAATGTTTATCCCTGTCAATTGTTAATTGTCATAGAAAAAGGTATTCTAACGGGAAACTGTAAACGTTTTAAAATGAATGGCATATCAAGATCTCCTTTTGTGTCTAACGTTATTCGTGGAAGATGTACTACATTACATTTCTTATTGCCTGTTAAAATTTTACCTGTTAGAATTGTTTGACCAATTTTTAATACAACTAATCTTGTCCTATTGCATAGTCCATCACTCAGACATCAGTTACACAATAACATTACGATACGTCCTTCTTTCAACATTAATTTGGTTGGTGGAAGACCAGACGGTGTTAACGGTTATAGATATTCTTCAAGATATTGTAAGTTGATGTTTTCATCTTCCACATCATCACCACCAACTGTTTCAGCAGAGTCTATCAATATGCATTTAACCAATTTGCTGTGTAATTGATAGACACTTTTCACGTTAATTAATTTGACTTCGTTTCTCTGTGCCATATTTAGATGAATGGGTGATTCTAAACCGGATCTTCGTAAGTAAGCGTGTGTATGTGTGTGCGTTCATAAGGAAGCCCTTTAATGGATTGGCGTCTGTCCAGGTTAAGTGCCTGAATGCACCTGATGACCGTGGTCTTCTTTGAAAATAGTTGTAAGTAGGGTGTGACTTGAAAGAATCTCATCTCCGTCTCACGGGACTTCCTTCCAAAAAGTCACGTCTCGTCCCAAGATTTCTTTTTATTATAATAGAGAGATGAGTCCCAAATCAAGAATGGGAAACACTTTAGTTTAGGGTACTGCAAGAATGCATCTGTTATGCATTTACTCTTGTGTAACAAGACCTTAACAAAGGCTTCCTTTGATCGTTGAACGTAACATGTAGAGTACGGTGAAATTATTCTTTGCTTCTGCTAATCATTTGTAAAATGAAAGTCTAACTTGAAAAATGACACAAGCAACCAAGTGCAAAATCATGCATCTGTTATTTGGCCTAGTCAAAGATTGTTGAATCAAGAGGCTCATTGTCTGTTCATAAGTCAAGTACCAATTGACGCGTTTACATGCGCTTCAATAACCCGGTTATTCACAGTAACCTGATTTCTAAAATGCCATGTCAACTCTTATACCAAATAGAGAAATTGGATTATTGGGTTATTGGCTTCTGTGAAACCCGATTATCTGAGGTAGATCTCTCCAGGTTTTAATCTATGTGGCCATTTAAATCCATAATAGGATTTTGTTGTCTGCGCATGTGTTTAGTTCATGCGCACACTTTCAGCAGCCTCTAGTAAAAGAGTCCATAAAATACATCTCCAGGGGCAAATGTTCAGGCAATCGCATTATTTATTCTCCTGGCTGAAATTAACCGTGTCATTATTTCAGAAATTGCTAAATTAATGTTGATAAGCTGAACGTACAGTGTTAAACTCCGCCACACAATCTTGAGAGCAGTATGGTAAAACGTTACAAGTAATACGTTATCTAGTCAGATTACTGTTTAAAGTAACGAGTAACGTAACGCACATCTTACTAAGATAAAAATACTTGCATTGTTATTATTCCAGCAGCACTGGGTATAAGGCAAGAAGCACACATACTGGTATGCCAGGCCTTTGCAGGGCTCAGTGCACATCCAAGCAGAAAAGAGTGTGCTGTGTGCAGTCCGATGACAGAAACCAATAGAGCAAGCGTCAATTGACTAAAACAGATTTACAAAATTCAAGAAAATTATCACGGACATCATGCTTATTTTGGTGTTTATGGTGGATGATGATGATGACGTTTAATGATGACGTGCGCATTTTATTTTGCCAAAGGGGAACTCCAGAAGATTACTTGTGGATGTAAACGCCGATTGTTAACAAACGAGGTTTCTGCCTAACCGGCTTATTCACCTTAACCCATAAACACCCTCAATGCTCAAATCATAGCATTTAGGCTTGAGCTGATTTCCCTGAAGGGCCTGTGTGGTCTCGCTGTGCCCCTGTGGGGTTCCCAAAATTACTTCAGTTTCTCCTCCCAGTCCTAAAATGTGCTTTTGAACTTAATTGGAAACTTGTAAGATACCCCAGTGTGACTGAAATGGAGTGTGACTGTATTACACCTGTGATATTATTGTATTTGTTGCAATCGGGTTTAACCGAGACTGTGAACAGAATAAAATGATTTTGAATATGGATGAACATACACACACTTACACACACACACACACAGACTCTCACACTTTACAGTGGGACCATAGTTTGTCATATGTATTCATATGTATATGAAACGTGACATATGACAGAATTGCAGAAGGGGTTAAAATGACCGTTCAATTGGTCGATTATCAGTTAAGTCGATGGGTGGATGTCAAAATAAAAGGATTAGAAACTTTTTCACCTATTATTATTATTATTATTATTATTACTATTATTACCCATTACTGACATTATTAGAGACCAATATAGCTGCATTCATAGTGCTCTTGTATTTTATTTTATGAAACCCATTTTCATTTTGTTTTGTCATATGCTATAATAATTTGAATTACTATATATGGCTTGGTCAGCAGTAATTGTTTAGCTGTGTTGTCTTATTTTTACAGATCTGGCGGCCAATCTCTTCAACACTGTACTTTCCAGTAGGCCCTGGAACAGGATTTCTTTATTTGGTTAATCTCTATTTCCTTTATCAGTACTCTTCGAGATTAGAAACAGGTATGAGCCTGTCCTTTTAATACAGAGTTTTTCTTAAATCATGTAACTAAGACTAGAACAATTCTGCTGTATAATAATTAAATCTATATCTTTTCATTCAGGTGCTTTTGATGGAAGGCCAGCGGACTACATGTTCATGTTGCTCTTCAACTGGATTTGCATAGTTGTATCCTTTTTGTTATTGAAGCTGAAAAGTAGATTTCTGCTCTCGAAGGCAATGGTGTGACCATTAAAAAAAATTACAGTGGTCTCCTGTTATGTTGCCACAGCAAAGCCCTATTTTGTTTATTATATTCTTCTAGTTGTGCAAGGTAAGATGGGTGCTGGCCACGTCGTGCGAGTCATTATTTTGTTAATAAGCAGTGATGTCTGATGGGTTGTTACCGCAGGTACCCTAATTGAGTAATAGTAGGAGGAAAAGCATTTCATTTCATATTTTTATATTGAAAAAATATAACTTTATTCCAAGTAATATACCTTAACTTGTCTGATGTCTGATGTGGAAACACAAACACATAAGAGACAGTTTTGTCTAAATTCTTTATACTAGATATCCACTTAAGTAGCAGACTTTTCATACTCTAAATAGTAAACACACACACACCGATCTGCCACAACATTAAAAACACCCACCTGGTATTGTTTAGGACCCCCTTGTGCTGTCAGAACAGCTATGACTCCTCCAGGCATGGACTCCACAAGACCCTGTGGTATCTGACGCCAAAATGTTAGCAGCGGATCCTTTAAGCCTTCTGAGTTGCGACGTGGGGCCTCCACAGATCAGATTTGTTTTTAAAGCACGTCCAACAGAGATATGGGAAATCTGGAGGTCAAGTTAACACGTTGAACTCTTGGTCATGATCCTCAACCCATTGCTGATCAATTTTTGCAGCATGGCAGGGCGTGTTGTCCTGCTGAAAGAAGCCACTGCCATCAGGGAATACCATTGTACCATTGCCAGGAACAGGTGTGTGTGGTCTGCAACGATCTTTAGATAGGCGGTACGTGTCAAAGTAACATCCACATGAGTGCCGGGACCCAAGGATTCCCGACAGAGCATCAAACTGCCTCCACTGACTTGCCTTCTACCCATAGTGCATTCTGCTGCCACACACCTGGCCATCCACATGATCTAAAAGAAAACTTGATTCATCAGACCAGGCCATCTTCTTCCATTGCTTCATGGTCCAGTTTCAATGCTCACATGCCCATTGTAGGTGCTTTCAGTGGTGGCCGGTGGTCAGAATGGGCACTCTGACTGGTCTGTGGCCAGCATTCAGTTTCTTAGCAATTTGTGCTATAGTAGCTCTTCTTTGGGATTGGACCAGATGGGCCACCCTTGTCCCCACACCCCACATGCATCAATAAGCCTTGGCTGCCCATGACTAACCACTGCATATTGCGAACATCTTACAAGACCTGCCATATCGGAGATGCCCTGACCCGGTCATCTAGCCACCACAATTTGGCCCTTGTCAAAGACGCTCAGATCCTTATGCTTGCCCATTTTTCCTGCTTCCAACACCTCACCTTCAAGAACTGACGGTTCACTTGCTTCCTAATATATCCCACTGCTTGACAGGCGCCATTATTATTCATTCACCTCTCAGTGTTTTTAATGTTATGGCTGATCAGTGTATACTCTCCATGTAGTGTTGGTTACTGCAGACATCTATGATCTGAAATCAAGACTACTTTTTGTATGAAGAAAATTAAATTGCACTATTGTACTTAATGCGAAATTTAGAGGTACAGGAAATCCATGAATCGGTGTGTGTAAATAATACTTGTCAATTGCATTTTATTTATCCTTGATCCTTTGAATTAGTAGTTGTACTAATATGTCCAGAGCCGTCTCCTGTATTTGATGTGACGTAGTGGGACTCATTGATTTGCTTTCCAAAAAAAAAAAAAATCCCAAGACCACATGCAAATATTTTGAAGTGCTGTATACACAAATAGGCATTGTATGTTTGCCTAATGAAGTAAACCCCTTGTGCAGGACTAACATTTTTTCTTCAGTCTGTGTATTTTTTTTTTAATTCTGTATTAGTTTTCAAAATGTTCCACAGTCATACTAGTTTTGGAAGTTATTACACCCTGATTTTTGCATAAAAAGGTCTATGTGTGAAAGTAGAAAATAGCAGAATGAATTTGAAATTCGGTGTCAACTGAATCTTAACCAGACATTTGCCAATTCGTTTTTTTTCTCTGACCCTGAGCAAGTCACTTAGCTCATCGGCACTCCAGTTAAATGTATTAGCAATTGCGCTCTACCCTGGTGATGTAAGTTGTTCTGGACGTGGTGTAGGCCAAATAATCAATAAGAATAGTAAAGCACACTTCTGTGATAATGATCTCTTGTTTTATCTATTTCTTTTTTTCTTTAAATGTACAACCTTATGGGTGTAAAATGTTACTACTCTGTTCAGCTTGATCTTAAATTAATTCCTTGACAGTCTCTCAAATAGATAACTGGTATAATAATGGATATGCAGGTAAGGGTGATCTGTTTCTCATTTTTTTTTGTAAATATACAACAGATTTTAATCAGTAGCAGGTCTTAATAATTTCTTTCTGCCAAAATATTTTGCTGACAGTTTGATGCTTAGTAGTGGAGTTGCATAGGGAGAACAGCGTGAGTTTTCTAACACTGGGCAGAAATGTGGAGTCATAAATCCAGCAACGCGCCTAAAGTGCACCACCTTACTAGTACTGAAATCAGTAGATCTCTGTGGTCATAAAACATTCCTAGGCTTCTTTTGAAAAGAGTAAAGTGCTCCCCAGTGTCTGGGCAAAACTGTCCACCACAACCTCGTCCATTCTGGTCCCCTAGTCATTCCCTGGCCCTTTGGGACTAACAATCTCAGCCCTTCACTACCTAATAGCTAATGGATGCTGAGAGTGCTGTCACAAAATGGCTGCCGTTGCATCATCCAGGTATATGCTGCACATTGGTAGCGGTTGAAGTGGCTCCCCACTGTCTATGTAAAGTGCTTTGAGTAACTAGAACATGTAATTATTATTATCAAGAACAAAATTGTAAAAAAGAAGATTGGTCTAGGGCAGTGGTTTTTAACATTCAGTTCTCGGAGCCCTCCGTGACTGCAGGTTTTTGTCCCAATCCATTTCTTCTCTTAATTGGACTCCTACCTCAATTAAGCAAGCTGTTATTTCCGAGTTTTTTGTTTTTCCACAGGGAAATAACCATAACCAGAAATTACAAACCATGTGTGCTATATTTGTAACCATTTTAATATATGTTAGATTAGAAATATTTTTTTTTTCCTTTTAAATACTGTTTTTATTTTTCAATGTTCTGGTTATTTAGACCACAATTTCTGAATCTTTTTTCCCTCACAACCCAGTTTTGCACTTCTATGTGTCTTGGAGAATCACCTCTAATCATTAAGGTGGGGGTGGGTGTGTGCGTGGGACGTTCTCCTTGTAGGATAGCTACTGCAGGCCCTAGCGGAGCAAAATAGTTTGCTTAAACTGCCTGTGGTGACCCATCACAAGACACTCTACAAGTGACTATAACTGTGAATCTCGACTGAGTGACCCAAATTCTATATCTCTCTCTCTCTCATATATATATATATATATATATATATATATATATATATATATATATATATAGATATATATATAGATATATATATATATATATAGATATATATATAGATATAGATAGATACATACATACAGTGGGCAAAAAAGTATTTAGTCAGCCACCAATTGTGCAAGTTCTCCTACTTAAAAAGATGAGAGAGGCCTGTCATTTTCATCATAGGTATACCTCAACTATGAGAGACAAAATGAGAAAAAAAATCCAGAAAATCACATTGTCTGATTTTTAAAGAATTTATTTACAAATTATGGTGGAAAATAAGTATTTGGTCACCTACAAACAAGCAAGATTTCTGGCTCTCACAGACCTGTAACTTCTTCTGTAAGATGCTCCTCTGTCCTCCACTCGTTACCTGTATTAATGGCATCTGTTTGAACTCGTTATCAATATAAAAGACACCTGTCCACAACCTCAAACAGTCACACTCCAAACTCCACTATGGCCAAGACCAAAGAGCTGTCAAAGGACACCAGAAACAAAATTGTAGACCTGCACCAGGCTGGGAAGACTGAATCTGCAATAGGTAAGCAGCTTGGTGTGAAGAAATCAACTGTGGGAGCAATTATTAGAAAATGGAAGACATACAAAACCACTGATAATCTCCCTCGATCTGGGGCTCCACGCAAGATCTCACCCCGTGGGGTGAAAATCTCATAAGAACGGTGAGCAAAAATCCCAGAACCAAACGGGGCGACCTAGTGAATGACCTGCAGAGAGCTGGGACCAAAGTAACAAAGGCTACCATCAGTAACACACCACGCCGCCAGGGGCTCAAATCCTGCAGTGCCAGACGTGTCCCCCTGCTTAAGCCAGTACATGTGCAGGCCTGTCTGAAGTTTGCTAGAGAGCATTTGGATGATCCAGAAGAGGATTGGGAGAATGTCGTATGGTCAGATGAAACCAAAATAGAACTTTTTGGTACAAACTCTACTTGTCGTGTTTGGAGGAGAAAGAATGCTGAGTTGCACCCAAAGAACACCATACCTACTGTAAAGCATGGGGGTGGAAACATCATGCTTTGGGGCTGTTTTTCTGCAAAGGGACCAGGACGACTGATCCGTGTAAAGGAAAGAATGAATGGCGCCATGTATCGTCAGATTATGAGTGAAAACCTCCTTCCATCAGCAAGGGCATTGAAGATGAAACGTGGCTGGGTCTTTCAGCATGACAATGATCCCAAACACACCGCCCGGGTAACGAAGGAGTGGCTTCGTAAGAAGCATTTCAAGGTCCTGGAGTGGCCTAGCCAGTCTCCAGATCTCAACCCCATAGAAAATCTTTGGAGGGAGTTGAAAGTCCGTGTTGCCCAGCGACAGCCCCAAAACATCACTGCTGTAGAGGAGATCTGCATGGAAGAATGGGCCAAAATACCAGCAACAGTGTGTGAAAACCTTGTGAAGACTTACAGAAAACGTTTGACCTCTGTCATTGCCAACAAAGGGTATATAACAGAGTATTGAGATGAACTTTTGTTATTGAGCAAATACTTTTTTTCCACCATAATTTGCAAATAAATTCTTCAAAAATCAGACAATGTGATTTTCTGGATTTTTTTTCTCATTTTGTCTCTCATAGTTGAGGTATACCTATGATGAAAATGACAGGCCTCTCTCATCTTTTTAAGTGGAAGAACTTGCACAATTGGTGGCTGACTAAATACATTTTTGCCCCACTGTAATATATATATATATATATATATATATGGTTGAAATAGTTTACTGTCAAATAAATGCAAAGAGTACGCGACACGTGTTTCGCCCTCATTCTGGGCTCATCAGGCGTATACACTCCACTACACTCCCTCTCGGGAATCGAACGTCAGCGCCAGAGGCGATGCCCCTAATGTTGCGCCACAGCGTGTGGTTCATTTATTTGACAGCATGTAGATCGGGGTCGAACCACACGCCGTGGCGCAACGTTAGAGGCATCGCCTCTGGCGCTGACGTCTGAGGTTCGATTCCTGAGAGGGAGTGCAGTGGAGTGTATACACCTGATGAGCCCAGAATGAGGGCGAAACACGTGTCGTGTACTCTTTGCATTTATTTGACAGTAAACTATTTCAACCATTCTATGATCTGCTCTTCACAAACTGAGGGCACCGTGGCGGATGTTAGCAGATTGCTGGCCAACCACAAGCGTTACCTGGTAGGTAACCACCCATACAATCAGATTGTGACACAGACTTCGAATGCCGTGAATAAATATATATATAGTGGGGCCCAGACACAGACAGGTAGACATGTTGGTTTCACTACACACACGATTATTGTACATTATATTTACAGTTCAAGTGCACAATCCCAGTGCTTCAGCACTAATCACCCCTTAAGTCCTTGGCCACACTCACAATGCCTTTACAGTCTCTGGTCCGCCTCCACTCCTCTCCACCAAGCTTCGTCCTCTTCCACCCGACTCTTGCCCTTGACTGGAGGGAGGCGGCCCCTTTTATACACCCCGGAAGGACTCCAGGTGTATCCTAAGGGCTTCTGTAGCCACACCCCTGTGTGGCGGAAGCTCTGTTGGTGTATCCAGAAGTCCTCCGGGTGTCCCCAATACTCTTCCCCCCAGCACTTCCGGGTGTGGCGGAAGTACTGAGGTCCAGGGCTCCCAAGGCATCGGGGTGCCCCCTGGCGGTGACCAAGGGCCCCTACAGGGTTAAGCTTCCAAGCTCTGTACCCGTGGCCCCCAAAGCAACCAGGGAGGACGCTCCCTCGTGTTCTGGAGGAGGCACAAGCCCTCCTCTGGTCCTCCTGGGCATCCCGGCCGGGCATGAACCCCCGCCGGGGGTATATATATATATATATATATATATATATATATATATATATATATAATGCGTGTGTGTGTGTATAGCTATATATGTGTGTATAGCTATAGCTATATATGTGTGTAGCTATAGATATAAAATAAATTTTATTTATATAGCGCCTTTCCCATGCTCAAAGCGCTTCACAGAGTCTTATATATTTTTTTTTTAAGTCCAACATCTGTCAGACTGCTTTTCACGAGAGAACTACTTAATGGACTTAAATTGGGTTTTTTTCTATAATTTGCTTAATCATTCTGGTTAATTTTGCGACTTCTCTCATCATGCTAAGTATCATAGTTGGTTTGCTGTACCGATTTATTTGCGCGAATCCAAGAGACAGGCAGTGGGCCGAGGGGGACGGGGTCCTCCGTACTCGAGTGCCAGCCTCAGGGTATTCCTTACCTACACTTAGGTAACAAACGAGAAGAACTACGTAATGGATTTTTCTATAATTCTATAACCATTGCACCACTATACTGCCCTAGGTGAAGTGCAGGGGCTTCTTTCATAAAACTTTGCATGGATTTGAGTGTGAAAATATGTCCATGACAAACAAAAAAAAAAATCCAATTCATAAAACATGGTGTATGCACATTTCTGTGCAGTCTACTCTAGTTTTTTCCTTGTGACATTTCTGTATTATAATTGATTTTTCTATCTTCCCCCCAGCTGTTGATGATCCCCCTTATCATGTCGGTCCTGTATGTGTGGGCTCAACTGAACAGAGATATGGTTGTGTCATTTTGGTTTGGCACTAGATTTAAGGTGAAGTATGATATTTGTTTTTAAAATCTAAATAGAAACGAGAGAGCCTGTTACTGAGGAGGGAGAGCAGTTTATATGCAGGAGGTGTAATGGCTCATGTATTCATATCTAAACTTTAGGCCCTCTACTAACAGTTCACAAATAGAAGTACTACAAGATCATGAAAAATTTGATATAAGCGGAGACCATTCAGTTGGTCAAGCTTAATAATTTAGTTAACAGCTAAGTCGTCCCAATATCTCATCCAGATACATCTTAAAGATTCTCAAGGTTTCTGCATCAACTACGTGACTCTGTGGTTTTAAGCATTTTCTGCCCACACTAAAGAATAAGTTTGGTATTTTTCAAGTCGAAGTTGTTTCCTCACAATGCTATATGTGCATTTGCCATGCAAAGTTGTGTTCTATAATTAAGTGTTTTCTATAAATTAAAAAAAATATCTTGCTGCACTGGCGCTTTACAATGGAGGCTATGTGGCACAGGGGAAAAGCTTAAAAACTTAACAAATAAGCCCATTTTTGTGCTAAACAGTTGTAAAGTACTATTATTTTTTATTTTCTTTTTGATTTGACATTCTTTTATTAATCGGCAAGGGGAAATTGTCTTTTTGCATGACCTTTGGAGGCCAAAGCACAGGGCCAACCATTGTACAGCACCCCTGGAGCAATTTCTGAGTTAAGAGCCCACCAGAGGAAGATGATCCCTGCTGGCAATGATTGGATTTGAACCGGCAACTTTCTGGATATCACCACGGATCCTTAGCCTCAACTCCACCTTTTACACTTACACTGTAAAATAGTTCATACTTATCATTTTTGAACAGAAACATCAATGTTATCAGATTCGTCCATTTTACAAGAAGCCAGCAGTGTGTGATGGCTCAGCACATAGTCCTTCAGCACAAAAACTTTTAACTAACCAGGAAGTGATTTTGCTCTTGATAGACTAAATCACAGCAAACGTTTTTGTGCCACATGATTGATTTTTATTTTGATTTACTACCATATTTACGCGGGAGCTCACATAAGCGAATGAAAAATGTATCCTTACCACAATAAAAATAATACCAGGAATATGTGATAAAATGATTTTCTAGATCCCTTTTGTTGTCTCGAACATGCATCGGAAACACGGAAGGCATGTTATCATATATCAAATTCTATGCCATTTTGCCTGTAAGTTTTTGAGCTTTTGTTTTCCAGTTGTGTTTTTTGCCCCATAGCCTCTGTTGTAAAGCGCCAGTGTGGGAATGATATTTTTAAAAATGTATAGAAAATGCGTTTAGAACAAAATTTCATGGGACAAATGCATATATGCCATGTTTGTGAACAAATAACTATGGCTTGAAAAGTACCAAAGTTATCCTATAAGTGGGAGTTCACAGATGCTAGAACTAAAAAAACGCCCGTAGACACAGGCTTCCTAGAGGACGAGGGTGGAAAACATCCTGTGATAATCAAATATTATGTCTGCTGTCTTTGAACTTTTACCCAGCATTAGTGACTGTACTTTGTTCTTTGAAGGTGGTGATCCATGTAATAGACACAGTGTGGTGTAGTGGTTAAGGCACCATGTGTGACCCTGAGCAAGTCACTTGGCTTGCCTTTGCTCCAATTGGAAAGCCAAAAGAAATGCAACCAATTGTATCATAAAAGTTATAAGTCGCCTTGGATAAAGTTGTCAGCCAGATAAGTAAATGTAATTCCTCCAAAGAATTCACACTCCCACTCCACTGTAATCTTCTTCTTTCAGCTGCTCCCTTTAGGGGTCGCCACAAAAGATCATCTTCTTCCATATCTTCCTGTCCTTCCCATCTTGCTCCGTCACCCCCATCACCTGCATGTCCTCTCTCACCACATCCATAAACCTCCTCTTAGGCCTTCCTCTTTTCCTCTTGCCTGGCAGCTCAATCTTTAGCACCCTTCTCCCAGTATACCCAGCATCTCGCCTCTCTGACTTTGTCTCCTAACTGTCCAACCTGAGCTGACCCTTTAATGTCCTCATTTCTAATCCTGATCATCCTCATCACACCCAATGCAAATCTTTTCATCTTTAACTCTGCCACCTCCAGCTCTGTCTCCTGTGTCTCCGTCTCCAACCCATATAACACAGCTGGTCTCACTACCATCCTGTAGACCTTCCCTTTCACTCTTGCTGATACCCGTCTGTCACAAATCACTCATGACACTCTTCTCCAGCCACTCTTCTTCCTGCACTCTCTTCTTCACTTCTCTTCCACAATTCCCATTACTCTGTGCTGTTGATCCCAAATATTTAAACTCCTCCACCTTTGCCAACTCTACTCCCTGCATCCTCACCACTCCTCCTACTCCACTGTAATGAGTAAAGAAATTCCATCTTTGTTTGTAATAAAAGGTCTTTTGCTACTGCTTAGTAACCATAGTCTACACAACAGCAACTTTTGACTTAGACTTCAGAGCAGGAATGATCATTTTAAAAATGTATAGAAAATGCTAAAGTTTAGAACAAAATTTCATGTGGCAAATGCATATAGACTTAGACTTCAATGTTAATGAAATGAAGGGAGATCTGTGAAAATTAAATACAATTTCCATAGTTAAACATGACTGTGGTGGGTTGGCACCCTGCCCGGGATTGGTTCCTGCCTTGTGCCCTGTGTTAGCTGGCATTGGCTCAGCAGACCCCCATGACCCTGTTAATCTTTGTGTTCCACTATTAAGAAACTAGGGGACTCCGCCCCCTGCTCGCTTCGCTCGCCAACCCCTGGTCTTGGGTAACCCGAAATAGATTCGAAAGAGATTATTTATCTCCATCAGTTGTGGTCTTTCGTTTTGAACCTGTGCCTGCTTTGCTTCCGCAGTTTCAGATGCGCGTTGTAGGCGCCTGCGTTCATTGATCTTATCCAGGTGGGCTCGTGTTTGTATCGTTGAGCTGTATTGTGTTTGAATTTGGTGTAAAGCGTTCAGTGGTTTGTACAATCCCAAGCAGCACATTATTCCTAACTTCACTCCGCAGTAGTGCCACTCACAATATGGCGATGACGCCTGCGCCTTCACTCCGCAGTAGTACCACTCACAATATGGCGGTGACGCCTGCGCGTCTCGTACTATCTTTGTGGACCTGTGGGGCCTCCGTAGCCTCTCACGTTTGACTCTGGGGTGCAGCGCAGAATCCTCTTTTTTGTGTGGTTGTGTCGTTAGTGGTAGCTATGGGTGTGTTGTTGCTTCATTTCTCATTCACGTTAGTTGAGCTCTTTCGTTCTTGGGCCGTGACTCCTTCATTCGCGGTGGATACGACTTCGCTTGCGGTTTATGAGACGCATGCCTGTGCAGTACGTCTCATGGTCCCATTGCCGTGTCCCTGCGTCCATATCCGGTTTATTCTCGGTTAGTAATATGGATCTCCTTTCTCATTGTCTACTACAACAACAACAATACAGTCCTCCAAAAATAACCTCAAAACAATTTTCAGTTCATAACTAGGCAGTAATTTAGTGGTTATACAATGTTAAAAAAAAAAAAGTTATACTGTGTATTTTTAAAAAAATGAAAGGTTTAGGAAAGTTATTTTGTTTGTCTTTACTGTCCATCCTTTTAGTTGTTTTTTTTCCAACAAGCAACCTATTTCTGTTTTTTTTTTTTTTTTTTTGTTTTGTTTTTAAGGAATGAAAAGTTGATCTGATTAAATATCTTCATTTGATAAGATGTTTTCTGTCTTTCTTTAAAAGAATTGTTAAAGCCACTTTTGTATATTTCTAATTATTTAAACAGTTGTGATATGTTTTCCACCCTTATTTTTAAGAGATTATATAAAGAGAGAACAGTCTCCATTACAAAAGCATATCTAATATGTTCCAGTCAATGAAAATTTTTTTCAAAGCAGAAATAGTGTAAAATATTTTGTATGTGGTTCATTCATCTTACAGTTTTTGTCTATTTCTTTTCTCTAGGCCTGCTACTTACCTTGGGTAATTCTTGGGTTCAACTATATTATTGGAGGATCGTAAGTGGTTTCTTTTTTTTTTTTTTTTTTAAAACCATTACAAACTCAGGTTTTCTCAGTGATGGCTCTGATGGGGGGCTACAGTGAGCAGAAATAGTGTTGTGGGGGACCGAGGCCAAAACAAAGAAAGATAAGAACAAAGGATGCACTACAAGCAAATCTTTCACTTCAATTTAAACATATTTATATATGACTAGCTGTCCCCCGTGGCTCCACCTGTGCAGCAGTGAAACAGGACAAACTTTAAAAATCTATACTCGAATGGGTATCACTAGCTAAGCGGAGGCAAGGTACTCTCCCACACGTGGTGAGAGGTAGACTGATTCGAAGGCTGGCACATGAGTGAGGAGGGTCCCGCTCAGCCCCCCACTCCTGACATCTCGCTTCCCCCTCCCCTTGGCCCGCAACCTCTGTCTCACATTAGCACGAATAACTCGCTCCTGCAAGTGAACTATAATAGTCCGCGTGCTGAGAGAAGATGCAAAATCAACCGGAATGTTCAAGCAAATTCTAGAAAAAAAACCCGTTCTAAATCCGTTAAGTAGTTCTCTCATGAAAAGTGGACAGGCAGACAGACCGACAGACATTGGATTTTATTTATTTAATATATATAAAACACATTTTGTGCTGAAATGTGTGAAGGTTGGGAACATGCACTGATACAGCGTGCTGCTGCACCCACCATACGATAAATCGTTTCAGGATCCCAAAGTTGGACCCGAGGCCAGCCGTGCAACGGGTGACACCTCAGCACCACACTAGTTTGAATGGAGTGGAACGGTGTGAGGTTTTATGCAGTGGCTGGAGCGCCAGTCCTGCCACCGACCCCCAAGTTTTCCCTGCAAGTTGGAGGACCTTGGATGCTGGTTCACATCATACCCCGGACGGAGCGATTGTAGGTTAAGGGCCTTGATCAAGGGCACAAGAACATGTATCTGTAGTGCCCATTAAGGTTATACTTAGTGTATCTTACTAATGTTTTCCTTTTATAATTGAAATGTTAAGGCCTAACTCCAAATTAAACTCCCAACCACCCACGCCTTGGACTCCCAACTCTGTTAACCTCGGTAGCATTAACCCTGAATTCAATGTAAAAACGGTTAAGCCCGAGTGTCTCGCAAGTTAAGCTGTTATGATCCAATGTATCGTATTAAGCCCAAATATTGCTCGGCACAGTATTCTGCTGCCTTCGAGTGGATTTTTTTCTTCATGCTACTATTTATATCTGTTTTAACACAGTGGTTCTTCAATATTCATGAATGAGGCAGAGCCTTCAACCAAATATACAATGGCGTGTAAATGAAAATCTGTAAAGCGAATTTCAGAACAAACTGAGATAGATAGATAGATAGATAGATAGATACTTAATTAATTACTTTATTAATCCCAAGGGGAAATTCAACTGAACCAATTAGTTGAATCAAGCGATAGTAATGACAGTGAGAATAGGTCATCAGACGTCAACGTGGATAGTGAACCTGATGCACTGCACGACTGAACTGCTTTGATATACCTGGCAACTTCAGTCACGTAATGGGTTACAGTAAAAGGGAAAATGACTGCAATCAGGTGGAAAGACGAGAAAGATGTCAGCCCCCTAAGTGCTGTTCACAATGTAGCAGCAGCAGAGTCATTATTCCTCGCTCAGTGATGGCCTACAATAACACAAACAGCAGCGTCCATCATACAGATTAGACACTGACATTATACTCTCACATGCACAAGTGACAGACAAAATATTATAAGAAAAGTATGTAGAGAAACACGCATCTGCTGTCCCAATTGCGATGTCATGGTGTGCATTGGTGGCTGTTTCGAAACACATCACATGAAGGATGTGTACTAAATCTGCATCAGTGCAGCAGTGGACACTTGACAGACGTTTCCTACCGTATTTATGTTGACCTTGTGGTATTTTCATGTTTATGTTTAACGTAGCCACATTTTTCTTTCTTGTTGGAAATAACAAAAATTCAACGTTTTTGGCTCATTTGTCTGGGGGTAAACGTAACGCTAAGGAGGTTAACAGTTATCTTGCATTGCAGTAAATGGTTTTCAAAGCTCATTTCATTTTAAAGTGCAGTAAACATGTTTTTCTATCTATCAGTAAGTTTTAAAGTGACAGTACCAGAGTATACATTTTTTTTCAAAAAAGAGGTGCAATGAAATTAATCATTTTGACTAACTCTGGTCTCCATATTTATACCTCCACCTTTATTTACAGAATTGTGAATGAACTGATTGGAAATCTTGTTGGCCATTTGTACTTCTTTTTGATGTACAAGTACCCTATGGATCTGGGAGGCAGAGTGCTTTTATCAACTCCACAGTTTCTGTAAGTAGCTTCAAAACAACCTTAATTTACCTAGTAAGTTTTGAAACATGAAATTAGGTAAATTTATTTTACAATAGTAATGACTTAACAGAGTTACAAAAGAAAGAAAAGCTAAACTATTAAACCAGTAGACAGTTTTCTATGTCATGACATTCTTGATGTTCTTAATTACAATTTATCTTCTAATAAAATCATTTTTTGCCCTCTTGTGGATGCCGGAGAACATTACAGCCAGACATGGACACCCAATGTTGTATGTTTTATTGCTTTATAATATAGAAAGATTATAGAAACATTAATTAGTATAAACGCATAAAACATGAAGTTTGAAATAGGAATGTGATGTTTTGTTGTTTTCTTTTTTTTATTTTATCCTTTGGGTTAAAATGTTTTTTTGTAGTCTGTTAAATGTTTAACACATTAGGACAGGACTCTGCAATTAGAACATTAGAACAATCCAGATAAGAACAGGCCATTCAATACAGTGAAGGTCGCCAGTCCTGTCCACTTAAACGAAATCGAGTTTTAAAAGTCCCTAAAGTCCTACTGTCTACCACACTACTTGGTCACTTATAAGTGTCTGTGGTTCTCTGTGTGAAGAAAAGCTTCCTAATGATTGTGCAAAATTTACTCTTAACAAGTTTCCAACTGTGTCCCCATGCTCTTGATGTACTCATTTTAAAGTCACCGTCTTGTGCAAAATTTACTCTTTAACAAGTTTCCAACTGTGCTCCCATGCTCTTGATGTACTCATTTTAAAGTCACCGTCTTGTGCAAAATTTACTCTTAACAAGTTTCCAACTGTGCCCCCATGCTCTTGATGTACTCATTTTAAAATCACCGTCTCGATCCACTGGATGAATTCCCTTCATGATGTTAAACACTTCAATCAGGTATCCTCTTAATCTTTGTTTGCTTAAGCTGAAAATAAATGTTAGCTCATAAAAATGAACATATCAGGAGTGGGATTTGAACCCATGCCTCCATATGGAGACTGGAACACTCTTGACAGTGGGGAAAGACTTGAAGTCCTTGAGTTTGGCCCCTTCGACAATGTGGCCGTCTTGACTGGACCTAACTGAATTGTTTGAAGAATATTTCTATTATCTTTTCTCATCAGTTGAAAGATTTTAATGCATACAGAACTACAAGTTTTAAAAATAATTTTATTGAATCACATTATGAGTTTTCATTACCTGCAGGCCATAATCAGCAAAATGAAAAGAAATAAATGCTTGAAATATATCGCTCTGTGTGTAATGAATCTATATAATATACAAGTTTCACTTTTTGAATTTAATTATGTTTCATGTTGCATTAGAGGTATTTGTTGTGTTATACGTTTTCGTTCTGTTTGGCTTTAAAATTAACACACAAATACTTTTTAAACTTACATTTTTTCTGTAAAATTTAAGTAAAAACAACATTTGTAATTAATTTTTCGTCAATATCCCATTGAATTTTGATTCTGTGTTTGGACTTACATCATGACAACGCAACGTATAACTGCTCGTGAGTGAATTTCGTTTCTTTTTCTCTTATTTAATAAAATGACTTTTTCGAATGTTTGTCTTTATGATTTGTTAATTGTCATAGCAAAAGCTATTCTAATGGAAAACATTTTAATACAAATGGCATATCAAGATCTCCTTTGGTGTCTCATGCTATCCCCTGAAGATGTACTACATTACCTTTCTTGTCGCCTGTTAAAATTTTACATGTCAGAATTGTTCAACCAATTTTGAAAACAACTAATCTTCTCATATTGCATAGCCCATCACTCAGACATAAATTACGCAATAACATTACGACATGTCCTTCTTTCATCAGTAATTTGTGCAGTGGAAGACCGGACGGTGTTAACGCTTGTAGATATTCTTCATGATATTGTAAGTTGATGTTTTCATCTTCCGCACCATCACCACCAACTGTTTCAGCAGAGTCTATTGATACACATTTAACCAATTTGCCATGTAACCGATCGACAATTTACACGTTAATTCGTTTGACTTTATCATTTCTCGGTGCTAGGATTGACCGTGCATTCATATCTTCTGTTGATAACCCTTCGGGATGAAATTCTTCAATAAGATTTGGACATAATAAGTCTTCTTTTATTGGGAACTTAAAGTGAGGAAAACGTAAAAATTTCTAAGAGCTGAGAGCGCAGGAAACTGTGTCTGATAAAATTATTCACACGAATGAGAGGTGAGAGGACCGTGGGCACGATTAGCTCAATCGTGCAATGTCATTTGTTTTGTGTTCATTAGGAGAATACAACAACGATACTTTCATGTCAATACAATCATTTTAATGTGAATATGAATAAAAACAAATACATTCTATACATCGGCTCTGATAAGAACAGTAGTGGTTGAGTTGTGTATTAGCAGTCGACAAGCCACACAGGTGGTGCAATGATAGCGCGACTTTTTCACAGTAAGGAGATTGTGAGTTTGTGTTGTTCCCGTGTGAAATATTGTATATATTTTTTTTTATTTTTTTTTTACAACAAATTCCACTGTGCACCAATCGGGGTAGGCATGGAGTAGGCGGCCAGGGGGGCACACCCCCTAGTAACCCTCTAAACCTATAATGGTCATGTTATATCACGTTGATGATTTAAAATTGTTTCCTTCTGTATTTCAGGTATCGTTTCTTTCCCAGCCGGCGGGGTGGAGTGTCTGGTTTTGGAGTACCTCCACCTAGCAGGAGACCAGCAGGCAATGAGCAGAATGCAGCTCGAGGATTCAGACATAACTGGGGTCAGGGACATCGGCTAGGAGATGAATGAAGGTTTTTTTTTTTTTTTTTTTTCCCATCGTATGAACACGGACTTTAAACAAAAAAACAAACAAAAAAAAAACAACTCTGTAAATTTATTTTTTTTTTTTTTGTCCCCCTCAGAAGGTGAGGTTTTGAGCTGGAGTTCTATCTAGTGTACACGTGAGGACTGTGAAGTATTGATAATGAAATAATGAAAATCTAGCTGCAAATTTTGAAGCACATTTTCTTGATGCTGTTGATTGTACAGATAATCTTAAGATTATATTATTATTTAGACAGCCAAATGTTGTAATAAAAGTGCAGAAACAAAAAGGTATCCTCATAGGTGACTTCTGGTATGTCAACAGTTTTTTTTAAGTTTTTAAAGACAAAATATTTGCAAATACATTTTACAGATGTATGGTTGGTTTACTAACATCTTGCAAAAATCTTGTCTTAAATGAGTACTCCACCCAAAAGTGATAATTTTTTTTATATATTACTTTACTCCATTCAGTTTGTAGTGATGTCTAATATAAGGTTTTACTCTCATATTTTCATGCAGAACAGAGAAGATCACATTTCTTATACCATATAAATTAATGGTGACCAATGTGAGACAATAGCAAAACATCCATGGGGGAAAAAGAAAAAGTAAAATTCCACGTTATTTGTGTCTCAAGCATTGCATCGTGATCCACTTTTGGGTCTCGGGGATGATGCCGGAGGGTCATGTTATAATGTTAGTGTGTCATGAGTGGGTTACGATGGCTCACTTCTCCCACGATTGTGCTTGGAGCACTTTGCCTATCAAGCTCCATTTCTTTGGATGATCAGGCTCGATTTCCCTCAAGGGGGAGCCACTGAGATGATCAGGCTCAAGTCCCCAAGGGGGGACCCTGTGAAGACACAACATGGGAAATAGTGGGTTGTGTCACCAGAAAGGATAAGTGACACTGGCATAATCCATATGTGAAGCAGTCCTGGGCTAAACAGATGTATTTTTACTAAAATATTGTTAAAAATTGGCATATGCTGTCATGAACTAAACTAGATTACGCTTAGACACACCCGAGCATTGAAAGTGTGGACTTGCCTACCGTTGTTACATTACTATTCATATCTACAGTTGGAGTATCTTGCCATTATTTAGCGTCGGTCTGTGAAACTCGTACTTGTGCATATCCGAGATGCTTCAGCAAGCAGAGGCCGATTCTCTTCCTGATAATACACTGAGATTCACTCAAAAGAGGCCTCAAAAGTTCTGTAATAACTCGTTAGGACGAAGCAATCTGAATGAAACAACTTGTAATGTGCTCCGCTTCGAACAAGCCAGGATGCCCCTGCGTCGGAGCGATGAGGTAGGCGCCGGACAGCCGTCGCGATGTTCGTTTGCTACTTCTGGATGCATATCACTCATACCGCTTCACTCAGTCGCTCGACTTCTCATCAGGATGGTGGTGTACAGTATGGAGCATGGTGCAAATTTGTTGGATCACCAATTCGTTTAAGCGATGTCAGAATCAACTGGGTGATCTTGAGTTAACGGAAGGTGACTTCCAGCAAGATGGAGCAACATGTCACACATTGGCAAGGAGCGTGGCAGAAATCGAGTCCTTCCTCGGCAACATGGCCATTTCAAAGGGGACTTTGGCCACTACGGTCGCCGGATCTGATGCCACCAGACGTCTTCCTTTGGGGTCTGCTCAAAGGAAAAGTCCATCAGAACAAGCCTCGCTTGGAAAACATCCAACATGGAATTGCTGCTGTTTAACTACCCATGCCCCCATCCACCTCCCACTCGTAAAGAAGCTTGGCAATACATTCAAGAACGTGGACCGCCACGTCGAAAAGTGTCTGGCAGAAAATGGAAACCACTTCCAGCACAGCATACCATGCAATCAATTCACATACGTCAAGGTATGGAGCGTATTTTGTTGGTTCCGATTGCTTAATCCTAACGGGAGTTACAACAGCATATTTGGGGCCTCTTTCGAGTGACTCACGCTGTATTGTTCACTCACTTTTCTTTAACTTTTTAAGTTTTAGTTGCACTCTCCTCTCATGTGAAATGCAGTGTTAGCCAATGACTAAACTGTTACTGGGCCGGACTCCTGACCAATGAATGAGGCGGATCTACAATGCAAAGGCTAGTTTTGTGTCTTAGCATGTTCTGTTTTGGTTCACGAGAGAAGTGACGTGTTTAGCGGTGTTTTAGTGAGAATACACGTGTTCTGTGAGCAACCGACGGGATGACTTGACGTGTGGGTTGTGCCACTCAAGTAACGTGCGAGATTTTCACGGGCATTTTGATACCACTGACTGTCGTCCAGCGTTGGTCACCATTGACGCCAATTCTATCGTAAACGTTCTCTCCGTTCCACATGAAAACGTGAGATTGAATGTTTCTCGTAAATTACTACAAACTAAATAGTGTAAGTAACATAGCAAAGTGTCATTTTTGAGTTGAGTTTTCGTTTAATGCTTTTTTTAACATGGAAGAACGCCTGAGATTGAATGAATCAAAATCAAAAGTGCAACTTAAGCATCGCCAAGATGGGAATGCAATCTTCCAGAGTTTCTGCCGATGCAAGGGACGTTGTTTCTTCTTCTTCCTCCTCTTTTGTTTTCTGTTCCTAACCAAAGGTGTCTTATAATGTAGAACTGATGATGCCTGTTGTTAATATAAGCAGAAGTCCCTGTAGATTGGAATAATGTTGTAGTGCAATATTCTGTTTATATGTGTGATAGGAATCATTCACTAGTTTAATTAATTATTGAAATTGCCTGTCCTGTCTGATTGTGGTGTCGCGTTTTTGGCTTAAACAAATGCCATGAAACAAATTGGTTTTGATAACAGATGTTAACAGTTTATATTCTCCAGATTATTTCTGTCATTTAATATTTTTACAGCACCGGCACCTCGCAGCCCAGCATTGGATAAGCAGGTTAGAGAATAAATGAACGAATGAATGAATGGACGGATTTATTACACGTGTCCTTTTCCTGTGCTAGACATACTGTATTTGTGGAGCTTTTTGGACTCTCAGCCTGCATAAAACACACAACTTGATTTGTTTTTGTTTTTTCTTTTCATAATAAAATTAATCGTTTTCTACAAATGACGTCTGTTATATGCCCATAACTTTGGCAGTGTGTGCCGATTTAGTTGCGCTTTTGTGCCCTCTTACTTTATTTTCAAGCGAATGTTTGCCATTTGGCCATGTGTGCTTCATTTGTTTATAGATTCTTAAAATGCATTTCAGGGGTGAAAATGACCTTTTTCTGGTTATGTGTTTCTGGGCCCATTCTTTAGATTAGAAGAGAATCAAATTACTGCAAAAGAAACACCGTTAACCATTTACAGCGGCCCAGGGGTGTGTGTGTGTGTGTGTGTGTGAAGCCTTTGGAATCGCCGGGTTTTCTGGATTATAGTTGAAGTTGGAAGTTTCCATCCACCGAGGGTCAATTCTTTAAAACTCACTTTACAAGCCCTGCACAGGTTTTATACTAACTAACTATAAATGTGGCATATCGTTGAAGACATTGACTTTGTGAAGGGCTAAAGTCCATTTTTTCCCCAACAGTGTTCACAGACCTCAGAGATTTTCACTTTTTATTGACTAAATCACAGTGCCAGTGGGTCACAAGTCTCCGTACACTTTGTTCATATTTGGTAGCTTTGCCTTTAATTGTTTTACATGAGCCAAACGTTTTGGATTGCCCTCCACAAGCTTCTTACAATAAGTTGCTGGAACTTTGGCCCATTCCTCCAGGCCGAGCTGGTGTAACTGGGACAGGTTGGTAGGCCTCCTTGCTCAACACTCCTTTTCAGCTCAGATTGAGGTCAGGACTTTGTGATGGCCACTCCAACACCTTGAGCTTGTTGTCCTTAAGCCATTTTGCCACAACGTTCGAGGTCTGTTTGGGGTCCTTGTCTATCTGGATGACTCATTTGCGACTGAACTGAGTTCTTGAGATGTTGCTGCAGTGTGTCTCCGTCATTTTCTTTCCTCACGATGCCACTCACTTTATGAAGTGCATCAGATCCTCCTGCAGCAAATCACCCCTCACGACATGACACTCCCACCCCCTCCCCGCCCATGCTCGACAGCTGAGATGGTGCTCTTTGGCTTGTACGCCTCAACCTCCAAACATAACGATGGTCATTATGGCCAAACAGTTCGATCTTGGATTCATCAGACCAGAGGACATTTCTACAGAAGGTCAGATCTTTGTCCCCATGCAGTCTGGCTTTTTTAATGGCGGTTTTGGACCTGGGGCTTCTTCCTTGTTGAGCAGTCTTTCGGGTTGTGTCGATATCGGACCCGTTTGTACCGTGTATATCGAAACTCATCTACCAGTTTCCTCCAGCAACAAGGTCCTCTGCTGCTGTTCTGGGATTGATTTGCACTTTTTGCCCCCAAAGTCCGTTCTTCTCTAAAAGACTAGAGTGACGGCTGTGTGGTCCCGTGGTGTTCATACTTGCATATTATTGTTTGTACAGATGAACATGGAACCTTCAGGCATTTTGAAAATTGTTTGCAAGGATGAACCAGATTTGTGGAGGTCCACCATTTTGTTTCTGAAGTCTTGGCTGATTTCTTTTGATTTTTTGATTATGTCAAGCAAAGAGGCAGTGAGTTTGATGGTCGGCCTTAACCTCCATCCACATTTTGACTCCCAATTAGGCAAATTGGCTATCAGAAGCTAATTGTCTAAAGGCTTGACATCATTTTCTGGAATTTTCCAGGCTGTTTAAAGGCCCAGTTAACAAAGTGCATAAAAACTGAAAATAAAATAAAAATAATAAAAACTGAAAACTCTTGTCTGTGAACATTGTTGGCGATTAATATAAAATCTTTGGAGGGACTATAAAGTGAGTTTTAAAGAATTCACCCCAAGTGTACTGTATGTAAACTGTAATTGGTCAGAAAATGTAATCTGATCTTCACCTAAGGCAGACATATTGACAAGCACAAGACGCTTATACTAATAACTCAAATAAGTACAGGCAGTCCCCGGGTTACGTACGAGATAGGGACTGTAGATTTGTACTTAAGTCTGAACAGGTACATTATATTAATAAATGCTATTGTTGACCGACTGTAACCAAGTGCTCTGCCAATGAATGATGGAGTGTCACATCTCTGACCTTTTTATTATTTCTACTTTATTTTCAATGGTGATGGTTTTTCTCTTCTTTACTGTCTCACCAGCACTTGCATCAGATTTGTGTTTCAGAGACATTGTTGAAGGGTGAAGACAAAAGGTTAAGATGAGCTCTTCTACACAGCACTGTACACGCGATCACAGTGGTCAGCACATCCTGAATGAGAGACAACTTCCTGCTGTGTACAGTGCATCCGGAAAGTATTCCCAGCGCATCACTTTTTCCACATTTTGTTATGTTACAGCCTTATTCCAAAATGGATTAAATTCATTTTTTTCCTCAGAATTCTACACACAACACCCCATAATGACAACGTGAAAAAAGTTTACTTGAGATTTTTGCAAATTTATTAAAAATAAAAAAACTGAGAAATCCCATGTCCATAAGTATTCACAGCCTTTGCTCAATACTTTGTCGATGCACCTTTGGCAGCAATTACAGCCTCAAGTCTTTTTGAATATGATGCCACAAGCTTGGCACACCTATCCTTGGCCAGTTTCGCCCATTCCTCTTTGCAGCACCTCTCAAGCTCCATCAGGTTGGATGGGAAGCGTCGGTGCACAGCCATTTTAAGATCTCTCCAGAGATGTTCGATCAGATTCAAGTCTGGGCTCTGGCTGGGCCACTCAAGGACATTCACAGAGTTGTCCTGAAGCCACTCCTTTGATATCTTGGCTGTGTGCTTAGGGTCGTTGTCCTGCTGAAAGATGAACCGTCACCCCAGTCTGAGGTCAAGAGTGCTCTGGAGCAGGTTTTCATCCAGGATGTCTCTGTACATTGCTGCAGTCATCTTTCCCTTTATCCTGACTACTCTCCCAGTCCCTGCCACTGAAAAACATCCCCACAGCATGATGCTGCCACCACCATGCTTCACTGTAGGGATGGTATTGGCCTGGTGATGAGCGGTGCCATGTTTCCTCCAAATGTGACGCCTGGCAGTCACACCAAAGAGTTCAATGTTTGTCTCATCAGACCAGAGAATTTTCTTTCTCATGGTCTGAGAGTCCTTCAGGTGCCTTTTGGCAAACTCCAGGCAGACTGCCATGTGCCTTTTACTAAGGAGTGGCTTCCGTCTGGCCACTCTACCATACAGGCCTGATTGGTGGATTGCTGCAGAGATGGTTGTCCTTCTGGAAGGTTCTCCTCTCTCCACAGAGGACCTCCGGAGCTCTGACAGAGTGACCATCAGGTTCTTGGTCACCTCCCTGACTAAGGCCCTTCTCCCCCAATCGCTCAGTTTAGATGGCCAGCCAGCTCTAGGAAGAGTCCTGGTGGTTTTGAACTTCTTCCACTTATGGATGATGGAGGCCACTGTGCTCATTGGGACCTTCAAAGCAGCAGAAAATTTTCTGTAACCTTCCCCAGATTTGTGCCTCGAGACAATCCTGTCTCGGAGGTCTACAGACAATTCCTTTGACTTCATGCTTGGTTTGTGCTCTGACATGAACTGTCAACAGTGGGACCTTCTATAGACAGGTGTGTGCCTTTCCAAATCATGTCCAGTCAACTGAATTTACCACACGTGGACTCCAATGAAGCTGCAGAAACATCTCAAGGATGATCAGGGGAAACAGGATGCACCTGAGCTCAATTTTGAGCTTCATGGTAAAGGCTGTGAATACTTATGGACATGTGCTTTCTCAATTTTTTTATTTTTAATAAATTTGCAAAAATCTCAAGTAAACTTTTTTCACGTTGTCATTATGGGGTGTTGTGTGTAGAATTCTGAGGAAAAAAAATGAATTTAATCCATTTTGGAATAAGGCTGTAACATAACAAAATGTGGAAAAAGTGATGTGCTGTACATAACAGAATGAATGGGGGCGGCGAGGGGCGATTCACCATTCACCTACCACACAGTCACCTCCACTTGCATACAGTATGCTGCCTGCAGCGTCTGCCCACCGAGAGCGAACAGGGTGCGGCCAAAGGTGGGTAGTGAATCACTCAATCAACATCAATGGCCCCTGTTCAGCCACAACCGGGTCACCGCTTGCAGCATCATGAGCCGCCCACCGAGAATGAACGGGGCAGTAGTGTGTGGTGGGCGGGCAGCGAAACGCCCCATCAAGCCTCCATCCTGCACACAAGCGGTAGCTGTGGCTCCGGTGACGATGGACCCCCAGGTCACCACTTGCCGCCCACTGAGAATGAATTTGGTGTGGCTCCCACCGCCCCATTCATCAACCAGAGCCGCCTGAGGGACACTAGTGATGAAGGAACGAGGAACGGTCCCGTCCATAAGTCAGATGTCTGTAACTTGGGGACTACCTGTACTATCAGTAATTCTTTATCGAACACACCCATTAAAACACTTAGTGTGCTGTGCAAAAAGTAAGTGAACCCATTCTAGCTGAATTTCCTTTATAAGCTACAGATCAGACCAACAGAGTGCAACTGCAGCCCACAATACCTGTGAGGTCAGTCATGTAACACGTCAGCGTCATGTAACCCTACAACGTCAGTCACTAAACGCCCAGCTACACTATGGCTGAGATTAGAGTTGTTGGGAAGGTTCTATGACGCTGAGGGCATTTTGGTGACTTATGTCATACCTATTGTGGCCTGCAGTGAGACGCTTTTCAATCAGACCTGCACAACGTTCAGGAGGAAGTTTGGACCATTTCTCCTTATAGAGCTGCTTCATCTTAGCTAGGGGTGCGATGTATGTACACCAGTAGAAACGAGACACTCGTAGAAATTTGTCAAAAGGTACCAATTTTTCGTATGCCATTTTTTTACTGTGGTTGAGCACATCAGGATGACTTTGTTTCTTGTCCTCCTCATGCCAGTAGAACAATAGAGGAGAAAAAATAGAAGACAAAGATGCAGCAGGTGAGGCTACCCCTTTATCCACGTGACACTACTGTATGAAATGGTGACCATTCATATTGCACTGCTAGGAAAAAAAGATAAAGACGGGATACCAATGTGCCGCACTCTTGACAGACAGCAACTAATGTCTGCTTTCACGCATGGCTAAGGACAGGCAACTGTAATAAAATAGTGGAAAATATATAACAGGCTTCAACTTCCATCCATCCATCCATTATCCAACCTGCTATATCCTAACTACAGGGTCACGGGGGTCTGCTGGAGCCAACCCCAACCAACACAGGGGGCAAGGCAGGAAACAAACCCGGGCAGGGCGCCAGCCCAGTGCAGGGCACACACACTAGGGACAATTTAGAATCGCCAATGCACCTAACCTGCATGTCTTTGGACTGTGAGAGGAAACCCACGCAGACACGGGGAGAACCCGGGAAGTGAATCCAGGTCTCCTTACTGCAAGGCAGCAGCGCTACCCACTGCGCCACTGTGCCGCCCCAGGCTTCAACTTGCTATAGCTAAATGTGAATGTTCACATGCAATTGAATGTTTTTCAGCTAGACAAAATGTTATTACATGTAACAGAAACATGTAAATACCAAAACATCAAGTACAGTAGGAAAGGCATGTGTGGTGTCCACCGTTGTACTGATGCTGATTGAGTGCATGTCATTTATATCGTATGTCTTGAGAAGTCCAGAAAAATGACCCCTTTTATTGTCTAACTAAAAAGATTACAATATGCAGGCTTTCAAGGCAACTCAGGCCCCTTCTTCAGGCAAGAGATGTAACCCCGTCTTTCACATCCCATCACATCACGTGATTACAGACTAGTGCCTGAAGAAGCCTGCATATCCATCCATTATCCAACCCACTATACTGTATCCTAACTACAGGGTCACGGAGGTCTGCTGGAGCCAATCCCAGCCAACACAGGGCGCAAGGCAGGAAACAAACCCTGGGCAGGGCGCCAGCCCACCGCATGGCACACACACACCAAGCACACACTAGAGACAATTTAAAATCGTCGAAGCACTTAACCTGCATGTCTTTGGTTTGTGGGAGGAAACCGGAAGCCTGCATATTGTAATCTTTTTAGTGAGCCAATAAAAGAGGTCATTTTGCTTGACTTCTCACTACATCCATAATGGCTAACACAGTTCAGCACCCTAGTACTGCCGTCATATGTTGTGAAACAGTCGCCAACACACCGCCTGCTGTCACATTTTGGACAGTACCTGCGTTTCTCTGAACACTTTTTTTTTTTCTGCTGCTTGCACATGACAGGTATGATGTCACCGCCTCAGACAGACTTTTACTGTCCCAGAGGGGAAATTTGTAAGTAGCAGTTGAATATAAAATATTGTTACACAGCTGCAAGAAAATACAGATATGAAAATTATTTTCAAAGTTAGTATAAACCGCCCATAAGAACTCACACAATACATGATAACAATTCAGAATGGTTCTGCACCACTTGGGATGAGAGAGGTGGAGAAAATCAGCCAATCTAAGGAACTGCTTATTTACTCTACACAGGAGTAGACATAAAGGTGGTACAGTCCAGCAGGTTCTTGGGGGTCCACATCAGTGACCGGCTGAACTGGTCTATTAACGCAGAGGAACTACAGAAGAAAGGGCAGAGCCCTATTATTCTTATGGAGACTGTGTACCTTTTAAAGTGGGAAGTGACATCTTTTACAAGTTCTACAGCTCAATGAAACTCGGCGAGGTCTGCTGGGTCACTTCCAGAGAGGCCCACCAAATCAACAAGCCAATCAAGAAGGCCGACTCAGTTACGGGGCGCCTTCTGGACCTGCTGGAGGTAGGAGTGGAAGGGACAATGAAGAAAAAAACTATGTTGAGAAACACTCCTGGGGCTCCTTCATACCTACAATAATACACCTTTATTATACCTCACTGGGAATGCTCTCCTGACAAGGCGAGGAAGGTTTTATTTTCTTCTTCTTCTTTAATGTAAATCTTGTAAGAGTTTGAGGGGAATTGTTGTTTGTTATTTTTGTAGAGCACCTGTAAAGGCCATATTTTCATTAGGCATCTATCAATATTGTATAGTGCTTTTCACATTATCTATGTGTAATAGGTAGATAATGAAAAACACTATCTATATATTATATAGCACCTTTCCTATCTATCATATAGTGCCTTTCACATTATCCATCTATTTATTATATAGTGCCTTTCACATCCACCTATATAACTTTATTATATAGTGCCTTTCACATTATCCATCTATTTATTATATAGTGCCTTTCACATCCACCAATATATCTATTTATTATATAGTGTCTTTCACATTATCCATCTATTTATTACATAGTGCCTTTCATATCTATCAATTATATACTGCCTTTCACATTATCTATCTGTCTATCTATGTGTAATATAGTGCTTTTCATTATCTACCTATCTATCTATACAGTCATATGAAAAAGTTTGGGACCCCCTCTCAGCCTGCATAATAATTGACTCTCCTTTCAACAATAAAGATATCAGTGGTATGTCTTTCATTTTCTAGGAACATCTGAGTACTGCGGTGTTTTCCGAACAAAGATTTTTAGTGACGCAGTATTTAGTTGTGTGAAATTAAATCAAACGTGAAAAACTGGCTGTGCACAAATGTGGGTCCCCTTGTCATTGTGCTGATTTGAACGCCTGTCACTGCTCAGTGCTGATTACTTGGTGTGATGAGCTCGTTAAGCCTTGAACTTCATAGACCAGTGTGTCCAATCAGGAGATATAAAGGGATTTAATGTGGTCAGTTACAAGTTGTGCTTCCTTCCCTTTGACTCTCCTCTGAAGAGTGACAGCATTGGATCCTCAAAGCAACTCTCCAAAGATCTGAAAACAAAGATTGTTGAGTCTTCTGGTTTAGGGAAAGGCTACAAAAAGCCATCTCAGAGGTTTAAACTGTCAGTTTCTGTAACTGTAAGGAATGGAATCAGGAAATGGAAGGCCACAGGCACAGTTGCTGTTAAACCAGCAGGTCTGGAAGGCCAAGAAAAATACAGGAGCGGCATATGAGCAGGATTGTGAGAATGGTGACAACCACAGATCACCTCCAAAGACCTGCAAGAACATCTTGCTGCAGATGGTGTGTCTGTACATCATTCTACACTTCAGCGTAAGAACATCTGTATGGCAGGGTGATGAGAAAGAAGCCCTTTCTGCACTCACGTCACAAACAGAGTTGCTTGTTGTATGCCAATGCTTATTTAGACAAGCCAGATTCATTTGGGAAGAAAGTGCTTTGGACTGATGAGACAAAAATAGAGTTATTTGGTCAACAAAACAGGCTTTGCATGGCAGAAGAAGAACATCGCATTCCAAGGAAAATACCTGCTGCCTACTGTCAAATTTGGTGGAGGTCCCATCATGCTGTGGGGCTGTGTGGCCAGTTCAGGGACTGAGGCCCTTGTTAAAGTCGAGGGTCGGATGAATTCATCCCAATATCAACAAATTCTTCAGGATAATGTTCAAGCATCAGTCACAAAGTTGAAGTAACGCAGGGGTTGGATATTCCAACAAGACAATGACCCAAAACACAGTTCAAAATCTACAAAGGCATTCATGCAGAGGGAGAAGTACAATGTTCTGGAATGGCCGTCACAGTCCCCTGACTTGAATATCATCGAAAATCTATGGGATGATTTGAAGCAGGCTGTCCATGAAATTGAACTGAACTGGAGAGATTTTGTATGAAGAAGAGTGAACAAGACCTCCATCCAGAATCAGACACTCATCAAAGGCTATAGGAGGACAACGTCTAGAGGACAAAAGGAGGCTCAACTAAGTATTGATGTCATATCTCTGTTGGGGTGTCCACATTTCTGAACCTGTCTAATTTTGTTATGATGCACATTGCAGATTTTCTGTTAATCCAATGAACTTAATGTCACTGCTGAAATACAGGTGCTGGTCATAAAATTAGAATATCATGACAAAGTTGATTTATTTCAGTAATTCCATTCAACAAGTGAAACTTGTATATTAGATTCATTCATTACACACAGACTGATGTATTTCAAATGTTTATATCTTTTAATGTTGATGATTATAACTGACAACTAATGAAAGTCCCAAATTCAGTATCTCGGAAAATTAGAATATCAATTAAAACCAATGCAAAAAAAGGATTTTTACAAATATTGGCCAACTGAAAGGTATGAACATGAAAAGTATGAGCATGTACAGCACTCAATATTTAGTTGGGGCTCCTTTGACCTGGATTACTGCAGCAATGTGGCGTGGCATGGAGTCGATCAGTCTGTGGCACTGCACAGGTGTTATGAGAGCCCATGTTGCTCTGATAGTGGCCTTCAGCTCTTCTGAATTGTTGGGTCTGGCGTATTGCATCTTCCTCTTCACAATACCCCACAGATTTTCTATGGGGTTAAGATCAGGCGAGTTTGCTGGCCAATCAAGAACAGGGATACCATGGTCCTTAAACCAGGTACTGGTAGCTTTGGCACTGTGTGCAGGTGCCAGGTCCTGTTGGAAAATGAAATCTGCATCTCCATAAAGTTCGTCAGCAGCAGGAAGCATGAAGTGCTCTAAAACTTCCTGGTAGATGGCTGCGTTGACCTTGGACCTCAGAAAACACAATGGACCAACACCAGCAGATGACATGGCACCCCAAACCATCACTGACTGTGGAAACTTTGCACTGGACCTCACGCAACGTGGATTCTGTGCCTCTCCTCTCTTCCTCCAGACTCTGGGACCTTGATTTCCAAAGTTTACTTTCATCAGAGAACATAACTTTGGACCACTCAGCAGCAGTCCAAAGGCGAGACACTTCTGACGCTGTCTCTTGTTCAAGAGTGGCTTGACACAAGGAATGCGACAGCTGAAACCCATGTCTTACATACGTCTGTGTGTGGTGGTTCTTGAAGCACGGACTCCAGCTGCAGTCCATTCTTTGTGAATCTCCCCCACATTTTTGAATGGGTTTTGTTCCACAATCCTCCCCAGGGTGCGGTTATCCCTATTGCTTGTCCACTTTTTTCTACCACATCTCGTCCTTCCCTTCGCCTCTCTATTAATGTGCTTGGACACAGAGCTCTGTGAACAGCCAGCCTCTTTAGCAATGACCTTTTGTGTCTTGCCCTCCTTGTGCGAGGTGTCAATGGTCGTCTGTTGGACAACTGTCAAGTCCGCAGTCTTCCCCATGATTGTGTAGCCTACAGAACTGGACTGAGAGACCATTTAAAGGCTTTTGAGTTAATTAGCTGATTAGAGTGTGGCACCAGGTGTCTTCAATATTGAACCTTTTCACAATATTCTAATTTTCCGAGATACTGAATTTGGGACTTTCATTAGTTGTCAGTTATAATCATCAACATTACAAGAAAGAAACATTTGAAATACATCAGTCTGTGTGTAATGAATGAATCGAATATACAAGTTTCACTTTTTGAATGGAATTACTGAAATAAATCAACTTTGTCATGATATTCTAATTTTATGACCAGCACCTGTACTACTGTTACTGTTTCTAAGGCATGTCAGATATTAAAAGGAAGTTCAGCCAATGAGAAACAAAAATCCACAGAATTAAGAGGGGTTCCCAAACTTTTTCATATGACTATATTATATAGTGCCTTTCATATCTATCTATCTATCTATCTATCTATCTATCTATCTATCTATCTATCTATCTATCTATCATATAGTTCCTTTCACGTCTATCTATTATATACTGCCTTTCACATCTGTCTGTCCGTCTGTCTATCATATAGTACTTTTCACAACTATCTATCTATCTATTCATATCTATCTATTTATCTAAATATTTATTGCTCTGTTGCATCTCACCGTTGGAAGCTTAAATCAGCAGACTGCTGGCATGTAAAACTTTGGAAACCCAAGGAGGGTTGTGGTCCGTGGCATGGTGCAGGTTTTTAAATAAACAATCGTGTCGTGAGTGCGTGCAGGCACAGGACGGGGTGCGGGTGTACTCATGATGGCACCACTCCAGGGCTGATTGTGCAAATGCGAGCGGATCAGTCAGGTGCCTCATTCATACCTTGGAGTGGGCAGAAGGTCACATTTGCACCCAATCAGGCCCATATAAGCAAATCCTGAACTGCAGAGAAGAGGTCAGGAATATAAGAACAGAGAGAGCCAGCAGGATCGTAAGACGCCAGTGTGCGAGGGAATGTAGGCAGTTGGTCGGGAGCGAGCCTCAGTGAGAGGGTCCTGGGGCTGAAGAAGGGGCGCTCCGATTGAGCAGAGTAGGAGCAGCCTGTTAGGCGATGTCTCCCACAGGCACTAAAGGACAGGAGGTGGGAGATGTTTGTGTGGCTCGGTGTTGGCGACCTATCGATGCCAATGGCCTGGTAATTTAGGACCCGAGTCAGGTATTAAGGGTTGACTGCACCTGTCAGAAGGACTTCTCCTTATGGCTGCGGGATCCAATCAAGGTAAGCCAGGGAGATGTTGGATTTTAGAAGGTTGCACCAGGGCTCGTGAGTTTTTAAAGGATTGCTTCCTGCTGTGATTTTTAACCTCATTTTAATGGATTTATGTATTGGATATTCATTTGGAATATTTTAACCCCCACTACCACTTTGATTTTATTGGATTATTTATTTGTGGATTTGATGTACTTCACTTATGAGCACTGTTTTTGGATTGGTTTTAATAAAACACTGACACTTATACACCCACCCCTTGCTGTAAGAGTGTGTCCACATTTACCCGGCTCATGTCTATCAACAACAACATTTGTTTCTGTCACACATTTTCATACAAATGATGAGCTCAAAGTGCTTTACATGATGATGAAAGAGAAAAAAGACAAAACAAATAAGAAAATAGAATTAGGGAACACTAATTAACACAGAATAAAAGTAAGGTCCGATGGCCAGGGAGGACAGAAAAACCAAAAAAAAAAAAACTCCAGACGACTGGAGGAAAAAAACAAAATCTGTAGGGGCCACGAGACCACCCAGCCCCCTCTAGGCATATCGATGGTTCGGGTTCAAGACGCTCCCGGACGGTCACAGTCGAAACTCCTGGAGATGACTTGGTGCCCAACATGCCTCATGGCACAGACAGACAGACAGACAGACAGACAGACAGACAGATGCCACTAAATTCGATTCCATTTTGTTTAAAGTGAATCCAGAATTTAATAATTGACTTACCTCACTTATGACTTACAAATCCATACACGGCCCACAATCGAGGGAAATCCATTCAAACTGTAAGGACTTTTTACCTTAAAAGTTCTTTGCCAGGTCTACTGTTACTGCTTCCTGAAATGGCTGTAAAAAAAGATGTCAAATCCAAAACCAAATATCGTTAGTAAAGAAATGATAAGAAAGGAAATGGTTTGCTTGAATATGTAGTGTTTTTATTGAATAACAGCAGATGGACAACGGGTTAAAAATCTTTCATCAGTAAAATGTTAGTGTATAAACCTCCCCAATGTGACACTATTGCAGAATTGCAAAGCTACAAAGTATGTAAAATATGAAATCCGCACTGTTCCTCTAAATGCACTGATGCGTCATTATTCCCCTTGAAAGTTAACTCTGAGCACCAAACAGACTAACACTACAGAGCCGCTTGTTACACTGGTATATAAGGCTGAAGGTTCAAATGGATAATACTGTACGAAACAGCACCCCCCCATCCCCCCACCCCCACCCTTCATCTCCCCTATTGCACTTCTAGGAAAAAAAAAATCACAAAAAAAAAGACGGGATACCAACGTGCCGCACTCCGACGGACAGCCACTAAAGTCTCCTCGACGCGTGTCTGAGGACCGACGACTGAAATCAAGTTATCAGAGAATATCACTGAACACGTATGCTGCCATAGTAGTTGTGGTTCTAAAATTGTAAAACATACTGTTAGGAGATCTATCAGCACATACTGTATGTAACGTTAAGAGTAGTAACTTGCACCAATTAGAAATTTAACAAAATTCCCCAAACAATACAGAAAAATATTTACAAGGTCAATTTTTGTTAAAATGCAGTAGTACAATTATGGCACTCTGGAAAGTTGCTTGTGCAGTCTCCTTTTTTTATATATATATATATATTATTGAAATGCAATAATTGATTTCCAGATACGAAAATATATCTTTTTATCATTTTTCTCTTCAAATTGAAGATCTTCTGTACAAACGAGTCAAAGTTCACAAGTCTGAGAACAAAGCAGAAGAGACAAACAGAACAAAACATTAATCATTTTGCTACTTTTTCATACCTTGTAGTATTCTCTTAAATAAAGTATCTCCACGACTATAAAATCTTTTAAGTGGGGCCCGATATGGATGGATAGATGATCTCTTCAGGATACCGAATTCAAATCCCATTTTTTGTGGAGTTTGTATGCTCTCTCCCTGTGGTTGTTTCGATTTTTTCTTTTTATTTTGAAACATACCCGTTAAATCAGTTTGTGACTCAAGTTGGCGGTCGACTGGCATCCCATCTTGAATGGATTTCAATTTTCTACATCTTCTTACTAATCGCAGCAAGAGTCCACGCAAGGCAATGCCTTCTATTACAAGATCCTTCTTTTCACTATCAAATTCAAAGCCTTACATCCATCCCTTGAAATCCCCCTTGACATGATTGCCAATCTGTTTCACAAATGCAGGATTTCAGGACCTGATTACAACTCTAGGTGTATTTCCACCCCACATGCATTTAAAAAAATTAAAACAAAATAAAAATTACGAGTACTGCCTCCAGATACACAACACTGATCCTTGTGCGCTCGCAGCGCAGCATCGCATGGCTAACTGTGCAATTGTGTTGTCCACAAATTCGCACAGTTAGGAAGTGTATGATGCTGACCAGTATGCTGTTAAGGTGATGACATCAAGTGTCGACAGCCTGTTAACTCCGCATCATAAACAACAACAACATTTATTTCTATAGTACATTTTCATACAAACGATGTAGCTCAATGTGCTTTACAAGATGAAGAAAGAAAAGTTAAATATAAAAATAAGATTAGGCAATCTTATATATAAATGTCTACACGTGGAAGTGTGTGTGTCTGTCTGTCCGGCTCGGAAGTACGAGGCTACAGCATGAAGTTCAAAGAAAGCGACTCTGTCGCCAAAGTGAAACCGCAGAGAAAAGAGAGAAACTCGTTTAGCCGCTGATAGACAAGCGAGGCGAGCACATCGGCAAAACGAAACCTCCGAGAAGAGAGAAACTCGTTTAGCTGCTGATAGACAAGCGAGGCGAGCAAATCGGCAAAACGAAACCTCTGAGAAGAGAGAAACTCGCTTAGCCGCTGATAGACAAGCGAGTCGAGCACAAAGGCAAAACGAAACCTCCGAGAAGAGAGAAACTCGCTTAGCCGCTGATAGATAAGCGAGGCGAGCAAATCGGCAAAACGAAACCTCCGAGAAGAGAGAAACTCGCTTAGCCGCTGATAGACAAGCGAGGCGAGCACATCGGCAAAACGAAACCTCAGAGAAGAGAGAAAACTCGCTTAGCCGCTGATAGACAAGCGAGGCGAGCAAATCGGCAAAACGAAACCTCCGAGAAGAGAGAAACTCGCTTAGCCGCTAATAGACAAGTGAGGCGAGCACATCGGCAAAACGAAACCTCCGAGAAGAGAGAAAACTCGCTTAGCCGCTGATAGACAAGCGAGGCGAGCACATCGGCTAAACGAAACCTCCTAGAAGAGAGAAACTCGCTTAGCCGCTGATAGACAAGCGAGGCGAGCACATCGGCAAAACGAAACCTCCGAGAAGAGAGAAACTCGCTTAGCCGCTGATAGATAAGCGAGGCGAGCAAATCGGCAAAACGAAACCTCCGAGAAGAGAGAAACTCGCTTAGCCGCTGATAGACAAGCGAGGCGAGCACATCGGCAAAACGAAACCTCAGAGAAGAGAGAAAACTCGCTTAGCCGCTGATAGACAAGCGAGGCGAGCAAATCGGCAAAACGAAACCACTGAGAAAAGAGAACCTTAATCACTAATGCACAACCGATGCGATTGATTGATTGATTGATTGATTGATTGATTGAAGTACCAGAATCCATGGTTTCTAAGAGCCTGAACTTTTTGCAGCTAGTACTAAATAACAAAGAATAAAGTAAGGACCAATGGCCGGGAGGGCAGAAAAAACAAACAAAAAAAAAACTCCAGAGGGCTGGCGAAAAAATAAACAAAATCTGCAGGGTTTCCAAGGCCACAAGACTACCCAGCCCCCACTGGGCAAACAAACAATACCCACACCGATAACAAAATTACAAAAACAAAAGGGCACTGTGGGAAGACATATTTCAAAAATAAGTCAATAAAACAATCTGACCATTAACTCCCAAAACAATACAGTGTTTTAAGAGGTCAAGAAAATGGCTGTACAAATATAAGAGAAAGTCCATATCATGACGATATAAATCAAAATAAGTTAATACATAAATTACATTAATTTAATTACAATAAGAACTTGTGATTATACGGTCGTTCTTGTTCATCTGTGATTCATGCTGGAATATACGCAACAGGGAGAAGATTGTTGTGTGTAACTTGATGTACCGTATATACTCGCGTATAAGTCGGGTCTTGAAACCCGAAAAATCAATCCTAAAATCAGACCCTGACTTATATGCCCACTCAGAAATACGACAATTAATTGTTTTTTTTTTTACATCTTCTTGCCTCCTCCACTCTCACATCAGTTTCTCAGACGCATTGAATTTTGTTGCAGCAGCGTAGTTGCCAGTTTCTTTTGCCACTTCAACGACTTTTAATTTAAAACCAGCTTCATATTTTCTTCTGGTTGAACGCTCCATCGTAGATGAGGGATGCTCTTACGATAAAGGTGTATGAGGGTGTGAGATACAAAAAACACGAAACCGTGCAAACTTCAGTTTGGAATAATTCGGGTATTACCGTGTGGTCACGTAGGCACAATACATAGAAAACAAAGGCAGTGTGCTCCGTGGTTACTTCTCAGGTGGGCGTTAACATATCGTAATCTCTTGGATCAATAGCGTCAGTTTTCCGCAGTCAACTTATGCGACTGACATTATAAAATACTAGAAATTATACGGTAAAATCAAGCCCCGATTTATCCGTGAGAGAACTTATACGTGAGTATATACGGTAATTGAAGATAGGGCTTGTCTGTAATATTACAGTGCCATGGAAAACTTTGGGCCCCCTTGCTTAATATGTCTGTTACTCTGAATAGTTAAGTGAGCAGAAGATGAACCGATCACCAAAACTCTTAAAATTCAAGATGACACGTTTCTTTTTTAGCATTTTATGCAAGATGAGTGTATTGTTTTAAGTTTTGTACGATTGTACAGTGAAAAAAGGAAAGGAATACCATGCAAACGTTTGGGCACCCCAAGATATTTGAAGTTCTCAGATAACTTTTGCCAAGGTGGTCTCAGAGCTTCATTAGCTCATTAGGGCTATGGCTTGTTCACAGTCATCGTTAAGAAACCCCACATGATACAAATGTCAAAGCTGCCTAAATTCTCGGACTCCTCAAATCTCATCCCAAGAATCATCAGCCATGGGCTCCTCTAAGCAGCGGTCTAGCACTCTGAAAAGTAAAAGTATTGATGCTGACAAAGCAGGAGAAGGTGACAAGAGGATATAAAGGTAGGCCCAATCTAGAATTTGAATAAATTTGCAAAGCTTTCTGAAAGCATGTTTTCACTTTGTCATTATGGGTTAGAGTGGTAAACATGGCAAACTTATCAATTGAAGATTAAATCGACAACACAGTAAAGTGTGCAGAAAGTAAAAGGGTTTGAATACTTTATGAAACACTGTATGTGAGTTACATCTACCATCCACTATAATATCCAACCATCCATTCATGTTTTGACTGTAGCAGCCAGAGTTTACCCCACCTACATCTGGTCCAAGGGGGCTCCTTAACCCGGTATGTGGCACCACCCCATCACAGAACACACCTACCCCATGCCTACAATTATTTCTCTTAATCTTAACAATTCACCCGCTCATCCAGCTAAAAATGGAACTGACCATCCCAGACAGAGTCAGTCTTGGTGTTGCCCAAAGGGATCGTCAGTTCAGTTTGGACAAGCTGCTTCTTACCTCTTGTTGTGTCACTTCTGAAGGTTTGTCGACCACTTTGTTCAAATCCTCCTCCCTCGTCTCCAGCGTCTTGCTGCAGTGCTGATGGAGTATCGGCGTAACAGTTTTTGCGCTGTCCGTTGTCGGACTCTGTCCATTTTTCCTCTCACCATTCATCTTCTGATATTGTTCCATCCAATCCAAAGTTCCAGACTTGAGTCCCGACCGATTGTCTTTAAACCAGCGAACGATATCCGTTCGAGACAATCCTGTTTTAAGTGCTAACTGGTCGTACTCCTCGGGCGATGGCCACTGAGTTCGTACAAAGACGCCTTTCAGAAGTTCCTGAGAGGCTTTACTAATGGGGACATGACTAAGTGTGGAGATGATCACTGAAAGTGCTGATGCCTTAGTCTGTCCTCCATGACCTAGTATTCCGTTGTGTGCTCCTTGGTCAAGGGCTTTTTCTTTATCAGCATTCACAGAGTTCAAAAGGACCTCTTCAACACAGGTTCTAACCTTTTGTTTATCTAATAACCTGTCCTCAGCATCTGTTTTAGGAACCCTGGGGTCTCCTAAGAAGTTATCTGTATCAACTTGTGACGGAAAGCAGGTTTGATGTAAGGTGCGCTCCACCATCTTGGCTGGTTCTGGGCCACTGCCCTTGCAGTTTTTCAACGACATTTCGATATTGGGATTCTGAGCCTTGCTTAAGTCGTGAATTACGTCTTTCATTAAAGAGTCATTTGCCAGATTTATAACACCCTTTTGAGTCCGGTAGCGTTGGTCGCTAAACCACTTCTTAATCTCACCTCTTGAGAGTCCGGTGGCCTCAATTAATCGATAGACCTCCATATCTTCTGGAAATTGTTGTTTTGTAAAGCTTCTCCTAAGTTCAGAAAGTTGTTCCTTTGACTTCTTTCGTTCCAAAAACAAATGAGATCCGTTAAACTCCAAAGATGAGGATTGTGAATGCGCGACTTCGATAACGTTTGCCCGTTTCACTTGCTGGTCCACAACTGGAGTGGGTAAAGGCCGCTTGGTTGCCTGCATGTTATTCGCTACAGTAACTGTGATTGGAGAACAAGTCATCGTTGACCCATTCGCCATCTGGGTCAGCACCAAACTGGTTTGTCCTAGAAACTGACAAGGGACGGTTTGGATTAGGGATGGTGGGGTTTCAGTTGTCGATGACAAATGATTAGGCAAAACGGCAAAAGCAGGCTGCACTGGCTGGATGGTGCCATTGAACATTTTCTTTCTGGCTTCTTCTACTTCCTCTGGTGACCAACTGATGCCTTGCTTTAGGCGCTGGGCTGTAAACCAGACTTTTATTTGTTCCTCAGGATGTTTTGATGCTGCGGTCAGCCAAGAGAGTTCTGCTTGGGTTGGATAGGGGAACTTATTAAATGCAGTAATAAGAGTCGTGTTGATATCTAACAGTGGATTATATTTAGAAGTGTTCAAAGGAACAGCAACTTTTGGTACCAAGCTGTAGTTGGGAGGTCGCTGAAGAGAGGGCATAACATGAGACAGACCCTCTTGCACTGTAGGTTCTGGTATGATCACTGTTCCATTTATGGTAAATGCTGGAAAAGTATCCTTAATTATCAGCGGCCTAGGAATATGTAGATCATCGGCCCACCGGGGTATTCGGTTGGTCTCCATTTTGGGCTTTCCAGTTTTCATAGTGGAAGTTTTGTTCACAGGTACAGATGAAGGAGCGTCACTTGTGATCACAGTGGCAGGGCTGAGGTTGATGGCACTATTTGAGCCCTCGATGGTCTGTTCCAGAATGGTCTGGATGTTGTTTTTGATCAGCTTCAATTTGAAGTTGTTCACCCCGGGGTGAGATTTGAAATTGTGGTGAGATAACGTGTCGTACTTCTTTGTGCTGAAGTTGCATTCGGCACAGACGTAAAGTGGGTTGAGAATAACGTTGGGATGGCTAGAATCCACATGCTCAGTAAATTTATTTAAATCTTGTGTAGAATAGGGGCAGTACTTACATTCATAACCGCCTTGTGGCTTCCACTGATGTTGTCCATCCTGTGATATTTTTTCCAGCATTGCATTCATCTCTTCATTTTGGTCAAGGTTGCCTGAATTCCAGGTACTATTGTCTGGTAGAGTGTGTAAAGACCCATTTTCTTTGACTTCATCATCAGTGTCTTTGACCTCTTCAGGGTCATTATCTTCATCCAGTTCAGATGCCCTTACCATACATGGAACAGTTGATTTTCTTTTGCTGGCCATTGCCCGAATTTAACATGAAACTGTATTTCAGGTTCAGATAGTAGTAAGTGCATGTATCCACGAGTGCAAATGATGAAGACTGGAGCCCAGTCTTACTGCACGGATGGAATGCTGAAGTTGAATGACCTCCGATATCCGCTCCAGGTGAGTACTTCAGGAGACCTCATCCCAGACTGCTTGACCTAAAATTAAGAAATGAAAAAGACAAAGTGTGAAGCCAATGTCACGTTACGCAACTTCCAGTCAGAGGGGTTATCACACATGATGACTGCAGTTGCAGATCTCTTGCCTAACTGGAAGCAGCTGTGGATGTCAAATAACAGTTAGGTCCATAAGTATCTGGACAGTGATTCCATTCTGATAATTTTGGCTCTGTGCGCCACCACAATGGATCTGAAATGAAGCAATGAAGATGTGATTGAAGTGTAGACTCGCAGTTTTAATTGAAGGGGTTGAACAAAAGCATTGTAGGAGCCATTTAGAAAAGATGGCCATTTTTATACATGGTCACCCCATTTTTAGGGGCATAAAAGTATTTAGATAAACTAACATAATCGTGAATGTAACGATCACATTCAATACTTGGTTGAAAATCCTTTGCAGTCCATGACTGCCTGAAGTCTGAACCCACGGCCATCTCCAAGTGTTGGGTTTCCACCCTGCTGATGCATTGCCAGGCCTTTACTGCCGCTGTCTGCAGGTGCTGCTTGTTCATTGGACTTTCTGCCACCAGTTTTGTCTTCAGCAAGTGAACTGCATGTCCAGTTGGGTTGAGGTCAGTTGATCGACATGGCCATTGAAGAATATTCCACTTCTTTGCTTTGAAAAGCACTTGGTTTACTGTCACTGTATGTTTTGGTTCATTATCTCTCTGTTCTGTGAAGCGTCATCCTATCAGTTTTGCAGCATTTGTCTGAATCTGAGCAGACAGTACAGCGCCCTGGACACTTCAGAATTCATCCTGCTACTTCATATTATCAATAAACATCAGTGATCCACTTCCAGAGGCAGCCATGTATGATCACGAGATAACACGGCCTCCACCATGTTTCATAGATGATGTAGTATTCATTGGATCATGAGCCATTTTCTCTTCACCATACTCTTCTCTTTCCATCATTCTGGTACATATTGATCTTCATTTCATTTGTCCAAAGAAAACTGTTCCAGAACTGGACTGACTTTTAAGAAATGTTTTCTGGCAAAGTCTAATCTGTCCTTCCTATGCTTGAGGTTTACCAGTGGTTTGCACCTTGTGCTAAACTCTCTGCCTTTACTTTCATGAAGTCTTCTCTTGATTGTAGACTTTGCCCATGACAGGCCTACCTCTTGGAGAGTGTTCTTGGTTTGGGTAAATGTTGTGAAGGGGTTCTTCTTCACCAATTACAGAATTCTGCAATCATCCAGCACAGTTAACTTCTGTGGTTGTCCAGACATTCTGATATTGCTGAGTTCACCAGCGTGTTCCTTCTCTTTAAGAATCTACCAGACAGTTGACTTGACCACTCCTGGTGTTTCTGCTGTCTCTCTAAAGGGTTTGCTTTGTTTTCTCAGCCTAATGATGGCCTGTTTTTACTTGCATGAACAGCTGTTTGGACCTCATATTGAGAGTTCACAGTGACATGCTTCCAAGTGCAAATTCCACACTTCTACCTGCTTAATAGTTAATGAAATAAGGAGCGACCTGCTCACACCTGGCTATGGAACAGCCTGTCAGTTAAATGTCTGAATACGTTTTCAGCCTTCAAAGTGGGGGGACCATGTATAAAAATGGCTGTCATTCCTAAATGGCTCATATGATATTTCAGTTAAACCCTATGAATTAATGCTAAAAGCCTACACTTTAATCATGTAATTGTTTCTTCATTTCCAATCCATTGTGGTGGCGGATAGAGCAAAAATTATGAGAATTGTGTCACTGTCCAAATACTTGTGGAGCTAACTGTATGTGACTGCATAACAACTTTTCAGCACAGTTTCACATTTCCAAAGTACAGTAATCCCTCGCTATATCGCACTTCGACTTCCACGGCTTCACTCTATCCCGGATTTTATATGTAAGCATATCTAAATATATATTGCGGATTTTTCGCTGGTTTGATGATTTCTGCTGACAATGGGTCTTTTAATTTCTGGTACGCGCTTCCTCAGTTGGTTTGCCCAGCTGATTTCATACAAGGGACGCTATTGGTAGATGGCTGAGAAGCTACCCAATCAGAGCACGTATTACGTATTAAATAAAACTCCTCGATGATATATGATACGTATGCTTGTGCGTAGTATATAAACAGTGTGTTTACATACATAATTTCAACTAATCTTACCTAATATCTAAGAGAATATAAATGGTTTATGCTGTATAACTGTGTGGGAAATGTTTATAAGAGTGTGATAGATAGATAGATAGATAGATAGATAGATAGATAGATAGATAGATAGATAGATAGATAGATAGATAGATAGATAGATAGATAGAATTTTAGTATAGTAGGCTAGATAGATAGATAGATAGATAGATAGATAGATAGATAGATAGATAGATAGATAGATAGATAGATAGATAGATAGATAGATAGACAGATAGATAGACAGATAGATAGATAGATAGATAGATAGATAGATAGACAGAATTTTAGTATAGTAGGCAGGATAGATTGATAGATAGATAGATAGAATTTTAGTATAGTAGGCAGGATAGATAGATAGATAGATAGATAGATAGATAGATAGATAGATAGATAGATAGATAGATAGATAGATAGATAGATAGATAGATAGATACATACTTTATTGTAGTGTGGGAGAGTTTATAAGGGCTTAAAATATATTGTGAGCAGGGGGGCTGTTCGCACCCCTAGAGGATACGGACACTCCTCTAAAAAACGCTGAAAGACTACCTTCACATTGCTCCCTTTCTTGCTGGGCTTACCTGCGGCTGCTTTGTCGCGCGATATGCATCCCGCGCCGGTGCTTTGCATTACTTAAAAGCCCGAACAGCGCCTATTGATTTTTGATTGTTTGCTTTTCTCTCTCTATCTCTCTGACAGTCTCTGCTCCTGACGCGCACTCCTTTGAAGAGGAAGATATGTTTGCATTCTTTTAATTGTGAGACGGAACTGTCATCTCTGTCTTGTCATGGAGCACAGTTTAAACTTTTGAAAAAGAGACAAATGTTTGTTTGCAGTGTTTGAATAAAGTTCCTGTCTCTACAACCTCCTGTGTTTCTGTGCAAATCTGTGACCCAAGCGTGACAATATAAAAATAACCATATAAACGTATGGTTTTCACCTTTCGCGGGGGGTCCTGGAATGCAACCCCCGCGATCGAGGAGGGATCACTGTATTGCAAGCTCGCCCCTTTTCCTGACAGCCGATAACATGATGCCTGACGGAGCTGGTACCCGTGTAAATGGTTTATATGTCAATCAGGGTCTCAAACAACACCAAATGAGGTGTGAGGCCTCGCCACAAAAGCAGGCCAAGAACTTCAAAAGCCTGCCAGGAAAGGTTCACCCCAATACAGCCAGACCCCAATTACTACATGCTGCCTTTGATTATGTTCTGATAGAGAACTAACGGGAACGTTTTGAAAAGTAATCGGGAGAAACGACGTAGTCGAAAGCCCCAGAAGCCAAATTGCCAGACAAAACCAAAGCCAAATTTACCAGCATGAGTCAAGACCGGAGAAAACTTTCAGAAAAAGGATTTGATTTGAACAAAAGAACGACTGACGAAAAGGGGTTTCCCAACTTGGATGGGAAGTGAACTTTTTGGTGGCCTTTTAAGAACCCGTCACATCATTGACAAACATCTGAGGACATGCCCTTAACAACACGGAAAGCTTCATGACGATGAGAGCACAAATTGTGAAAATCGTGAAACAACAAAAATGGAGGCCAGGAAAGGACAAATTGTCATGACAGGTAAACGTTTTGAGTATCATCAGGGGTTACGTTTAAAAAAACAAAAAAAAAAAAATGGACAACCTGGGAAATCACTATTAAAACACAAATCGTGAAATAAAATCAAAGTTAAGAGAACAGGCAAGAGGTCAAAACTGAATGAAACACACAATATTATTTAGAGCAGGGCTTTATGATAGTGTTTTGGTATCCGCAGATCGAATAAAGAAATGAACTTCTAGCCACCCTTTTATCTCATCTCTGAGGCCTCACCCCTAGAAACACAGGGAATTCAACATGGAGGCAATAAGGACCTAAAATCAGTGGCGTAGGAAGGCGGGTGAGGTGGGTGCGGCCCGCACCGGGTACCAGCTCTGAGGGGGTGACAAAAAATTGCCGGTTTTGTATTAATGCGCCTTTTTGTTACATAAAATAACGTCAAATAATTTACATGGGCTTTAACAATCCCTAATTGCAGCAAATTGTGGGTGAATGATGTGATGCTGTAATTATTTAGTATTATTGTGTGGTGCGTGGGGGGGGGGGGGTGTTCTGTCTCGCTTCTTTTGAACTGTGCTGGTGCTCAAGTATACAAACAACCGGTCCTGTGACTCGTTGTCTCATCCCTGCCACAAATATATCATCGCCCCCAAGTCGTTCTGTGCAACAAGATGATATTTTTAACCCGAACATCATAATAATATAGTCGGTGCGAAACGTTTTAGACAGTGGGGTGGGTAGGCATTGTCCGCTCTAGAACCGACCATGTTTACTTTAGGATCATTCTACGAGCGAACGGACAATATCTCCCTCCCCATCCCACTATCTTAAGGCCCCTATATATACACGAGCCGGGACACACGACGAAATCATGTGTCACAATTCTGGCTAATTGGCGATTTGGCATAATTTTTTTTTTTTACAGTAATTCCACGCCTAAGAAGATTTCTAAAAGCCGCCAAAGCTCCAAAAGAAGAGTCTCTTGGTTGGACTTCCTTAAGATTCTTAGAGTTTGTGGTTGAATATGAACTTTTAGACTCTGTTCCCAATCTCACTTTAGCATTAAGATTTTTCTTAACTTTATGTGTTTCTGTTGCATCATGTGAGAGGAGTTTTTCGAAACTCAAACTAATTAAGAATGATCTCAGATCCACTATGAACCAAGCACGACTCTCTAGCTTAGCTATTTTGTCAACTGAAAATAGTGTAGCTGAAGGTATCGATTTTGATGATGCAATTTCAAAATTTGCAGAATAAAAAGTTAGAAAGAAGTGTGGATAGCGCTTTGAGTACTGAGAAAAGTACTATATAAATGTAATGAATTATTATTATTCTTAAGAGATTCTAAGTATCATGTTAAAGTACAGTTTGTTGGATTAGAGCCTAGAGAACGAAACTTGTAAACAATTAAGTTTTCATTAAATTGTATTATAATAATAATAAAGTTATGCACTAGGTACTATCACTATGAAAAAAGATTTCTTACATTGTACATTAAACTGGCTTTTTTTATTCATAAAAAATTGTTTACAAAATAATTAACATTATGCCCTCTTTACTTAACCAATTGAATAAAAAAATTGCTTTCTCAATAAATTTCATTTTATATTCTGGTGGACATGAGGGTGACAAGTTTAAACTCCACACCGGGTGCCATCAGACCTTGCTACGCCACTACCTAAAATGGTGTCCAAAAACGCAGCAAAAACAAAACACAGCATGTAAACCATAAAGACCTCTGAGCAAAAAATGACAGAAGCAGAATCCTTGAAATCAAAATCCCCAAATTCAAGTGCGAGGTAATACTATTTAACAATGTGATATAAATAATGTTTTAGATCCGGAACCAAGCTATTAATCCATCAATTAATAGTAAAATCGAATTTTATGTTATAAAACACCTCTAAAAAAAGTCCAAGATCTCACAAAACAAAGAAAATCAGAAATAATAATAGCCTATACAGACCCAAAATGGGGAAAATGGCTTATAAAGTTCAAATTATACTTTAAAGTCCCCAAAATAACCAAACTATCTCACGGGGGAGAGAAACTGTGAAAACTCTGGCTTTAAGAAACAAGTCGAAATGCAGAATCTTTATAAATGCAAAGGTTAATTCACAAAAACAGGAAACATAAATGCTAAAATGAAGTTGATTAAAAGGCAATCCTAGGCGAACAAGTCCCAAAACTCAATCTAAGAGATGTGGCAAATCATTTAATCGTCAAAATACTCTCAGAAGCAGTGAATGGCGTCCATCAGTAAAATTACGAGGGACGTTCAAAAAGTTTCCGCACTTTTCTATTTTCGTTGGAAACGGTGAAGGTCGGGAGGAGTAGTAATCGGTCGTGTCTGAGTGTCATGTGACTGAGAGAATTGCATCGCAAAGGAAGGTGACTTTAGAAAAGTGATGCAATTTGTTTTTGAAATTTTTAATAAATAGAGTTAAAAAAAAGTGAGCAAACTTTTTGAACGTCCCTCGTAACATTAATTTGAATTGTTTCTTTCAGAATTTAATATATATATGACAATTACCTCTGATCAAAACAACTCAAATTAATTAGCTGAGTGACATTAATAATTCATTTACAATTTACCTATATTCAATAATTCACACACCTGCATAAAACTAGCAACAAAATGTAGTCATAGTAAAACATACTATAATAATAATAATAAACGTTATTGGAAGAAAACCATTTTACACATTAAAATGAATGCAATGTTTAACAAAAGCCCTTTGTGTTGGCTGGTGAGAAGGAAAGGTTGCTTTTGTGATGTAGGATGTGCTACAGATTCACCAATTTATTAAAAACAAACCGCCATAAATAATCAGCTCTCACGATCACAAAAAAAAGAGAAAAAAAATACCTTCAGCACACACAGAAAAGCGACTCTGCTAACCATCTAGAAATGTAGGTTTCCCACAGTACAAAGGTGTGAGGGTCATCGGGAACAGAAAGGCGTTCCTTATGCAAATATGCAAATTTTATGCAAATTTTGAATTGACTGCCATTGTTACTTTACGGCAATGCAACAATTATTCATAAAACAGTCTTGCACACTGAAAACAATTAACTGACCTCGAGAGCTACAAACGTTGCTTAAATGTTCATTTGTGAATATTTATCTGTTTAAAATCATTACTTTAACCATATAATAATAATAATTTTTTGCATTTATATAGCGCTTTTCTCACTACTCAAAGCGCTTAGCAATTGCAGGTTAAGGGCCTTGCTTATACTGTATTACATATTTTTTTGTAAAAATATACGGTTAATGTAATGTATTTTGGAGATTTGTTGTTCACGTTTCCCTCCAACGACTCAACTTGTAAATTTAGTAAGTTCACAGTCGAAAACCTTCTGTGAATGCCACTTTTTGTGTGGCGCTGAATGGCAAAATGTAAAGTCTTATTTTCTAATTTTTGTTAGCTACCAGATACACGCTTTCCAGATGATTTTTATATGTTGGAACAAAAAACATTTCAAAAAATGCTAAACTACAAAACAGGGTGTAGCAAAACAGGTGGCGCGGGGTGTCCTGTGACAACTGAGTGTCATCTGTAGAATGCCGAACGTCCACTAAACATCCAAGCTGACTTTCAGCGAGGCCGTGGCACGTGTGGGGCGGGGCCTCCGAAATTTCCATTTATAAGTGGGCGTGTCTATTTGCTCTGAAATCAGTACTAGTGGAGCAGCTCGCGAAAATATCAATCGACTTCACGTCATCGTACAGGCCAGGAGTACGTATGAGCAGGCCCCTAAGTTCTGCTTGGGGGGCGTCGATGTCAACTGTACATAGTTCAACCATTAATTAACGGACAGATGTTGTTGGTTTCCATGTATGTTAATCACTTTCCACTTTACTTTCTCTGTTTTAAAAAGTCACTTTTTTTGTGTACTAATTCTGTTATTTGGTAATGTGTAAAATATATACAGTATATGCGATTTAACTGAGAATTTGTCACAGCGCTCTTCACCTCCTCTCGGTGAAGAGCGCTAAACAAAAATAAACTGAATTGAACTGAATCTGAAGAGGTGGAGCGTCGAATGATCAAAGTTACAAAAATCCAAGTAACAGTATACCGACAACTTGTTTAGGGAGGGCTTGACTTGATATTTGGGGGTGATTAGCACGTGGAGCCGGGTCTGCGTATATGAATTGGACTGAGGCGCATCGTCCCACGAGCCTGCGCCAAACTCGTCCCTGTTGTTTGAGCCGTTTAACGCAGCACAACGCGAGGCTGCATCGTTAAGGCGGAGTGAGTGGCAGGCCTTCGGGCTCTTACCTACAGGTTTGCTTGTTTGTTTGTTTTTTTTTGAAATGTAGATTATATAACATTGAAAAAAAACCCACCGAAGTCTGACAAGATGCCAACTACCGGCGTACATTATCACAGGCTGTAAACAGTTCACTATACTTTAAAGGTTAAAAGAGTGTCATTTAACTGTCAACAACGATCGGAAGCATTGAACACTGTGCTGTTAATAACAAATAACATTCTATTCAACATTTGAGTGAACTATTTAACTACATACATAAATGCATTTTATGCTGATTTCAGAACAATAACCTGAATTGTCTGCGTATTAGTTTTTAACAGTAAAAACCACTCCTGGAGTCATGCATTTAAGTATGTCATTATAGCCTATACTGTGTACGCATGATAATAAACTTGAATTAGTATAAGTGAGTTACAAAATGAATGAACTAATGGAATATTTAAACGCGGCACAAAGGCTAAAACCCCTTCTTCACAACTAACTGGGATGAGTTGATTTCATTGGCCAGTGTAGGTGTCATCATTAAGACTTCTCCACAAACTCTGAACATGCTCACTATGTGAAAGTCTGTTTACTCGCAAGATTGTACGGACACTTTCAAAAATATCGGTTCCTTATCGGCACTTTACAAGGTTGTGTGGGTCCTCGAAGAACCAACCATTACTTGACAAAAAAATCATTTCATACTGGGAATGGTTCTTTGGATTTTGAAAATGGTTCTAATAAGTGGACAAAACAGAAATCTTTAATGTATAGTAAGCTATCTATCAGGACACTAATAGTTCAGGAAACCTGAACATTGTCCGAGTTATTGTATGCAACAATTATAATTTTAAAATCATGAATTGGTATTTCAGAAATCTGTTATCATCTGTTCATGGTTATATTGACACCTGTTAAATATCGAATGATCTTCCTGGAACTTTCGCCTGGGTGGTCCTTTATGAAACCAAAAATGTTTCCCCTATGGCATCGCTCTGAAGAACCACCCTGGCCCCTTTATTAAAAAAAAATGCAGTTATGAGTTAGCATCCCGTCCACTCCTGGAGGTCGATGCTGCCGAGATTTTTTTTTGATTAATAGCTTTCTAGACACACGAATTCGGAAAATTCACGTTTTTATTCTTTCTGATGACGCACAAATCCCTCTCGATATTTCTGCAGCAAACTAGAGGCTGCACATTTCGCACCGTTAATGGCTTCGCTCGTGGAGATTCGGCACTTGCTGCGATGCCCTTCTCCCATTTGGGAGCCCCCGATCCAGTGTGTGTGTTTTAAAGCCACCTTGTGGAGGCTGTCAGCAGGCACACACAGGCTGAAAAACCGCAAACAAAAGGCAGTGAGGAAATAGTTGAGGGCAGACCCCCACATGGCTTTGAAGTAAATCAATCAGGTGGAACTCTCAGCAAATCGCAGCATCTTCCCGCATCCCGAGGACAAGTTCAAAAATCTCAGAAGAGTTAGGTGCTAGCTGGTGGGAATATTCCTGCAAAGGAGGATTTTTTTTCCTCTTGGAATTCGAACAAAGACAGGAAAAACGAGCGTAGCAGAAGGGAAAAAAGCGAGCCATGCTGGCTTAGCCGTGAGTGAGTGAGTGACACATCCACGGTACAGCGTATACCGCGTCCACGCAGCTCTCTCGTCCGATCGAATGCGATCCACCGTACGTAGGGCACATATTGTATTACCGACATCGTCCGATCAGATCGAGATGTTCTAGCAAAATCTAAAGCGCACAGACCGCGCTTTGTGTGCATTCGCAGCTGCCTCGTTCGTTTTGCTGGTAGGCGTCACCACCATTTCCTACATCATAACGCCACAAATCCAAAGGCACTGTACGACGCTGTACATAAAGGATCGACATCCAGGCTTACAAATGTATCCACCGTCATGCTCCAAAAACGATCATGTTAAGACAGCGGGCGACAATGTCGGGTTATATTTTTCCTACGATACAGTACGCCAAACCCTCCAAAAATAACGAGAAATATACAGATATCCGAAGCGACGTAACGCCATGTCGAAATCGGAAGCCATATTTTGCTGGTAATTTCGACATAGGGGGGTAGACATGTTTTTTTACCTCCTCCTCCTCATCCCGATTCCTTTCACATTTTGACAAACGTGTTTATTTTAACTAAAAATGGCTCAAATATAACCCTTCGATAGCTGTCAGTCTGCCCTACGATTTAAGGGATCATTGTGAAATTCTGTAAACTTCGCGGCACAAGTTCTAATTTCAGACCTTCACGAAACAGATTTTAATACATCCATTTAAATGATCTAGGTGAGTGTGTACCCAAGGTATATGACATCTGTAGGAAACGGACGACCCGATGAGGTAAGCGCAGACAGTGCAGTTAAGTTTAGGACTTGTTTCGCTCACCGGCTGCTACCGATCGGAATCGTCAAACGCCGACTTTCCGAGTTTTCTTACCTGCCCTCCGTATCTGTGGTACACGACACGGGGTTACGCGGCGGCGCAACACCCGAGTGAGGCTCCCGCTTTTCTGCCCTAATGCTGATCGCCGGGATTAATTGTAAAGATTGTAACCGAAGCCTAAAGACAACAGTGGGGGGGGGGGTGAACAAAATTCTCGATCAGAGGGGGATCTACGCCAAAACCCACATGATCGCCAACGTCAGCGTGCGTATTTGCATACGATACCAGAAGCGCTTCCACCTTCGAGTTTTTTATATTACTTTAGACTTGAACTTGAGAGATGCTTCAAAAAAATCTTAAAATGCTGAAGGGGTTGGGACGGTCAACGGCGTTTCTTTCACTTTCTCCGAAAAGTCTATTGGTTATTTCTTTTTCTTTTTTTAATCCAACTTGTTAACGACTGCAACCGAATTATTTTCATATTTAAATTTGAGAAGGGTCTTGCCGTCTGCACGTTTGCGTCGTTGTCACCAGTATCTTGGGCAGGGTCCGGGTTTAAAAAAAAAAAAAATCTATGCACCGCCACACCACGGCTAACACTCCAAAGGCAGCGATTGCTTTTAATGAGCCCGAATAGCTTGGGAAAATATTTACCGCTAAAAGAGTGGATTGTACGGACTAAGTGACCTGGAAACTTCGCTTGTCACCCACTGTGGACAAAACAGGGGGAAGGGCTTCATCGGACCTGCACCTCGTCACATTTTGGTGTCCCCCTCGTGGGGGAGGCAGGCCATCAAAGTCAAAAATCGGTAACGCTTCACAATCGAACGAATGAGCTTTTCCGTTTCTGAGGCTCCTAATAAGGACTAAGTTAAATACTTTTAGTAAACGGGCCGCATAATCGTAGGCCTGTGTTTAAACCAACGCACGCGCGCACTTCAGCGCTTGTCACACGAATAACGAGTTTTATTGACTGAACAGTCATACACGAAGCAGAAAATTATTAGGTGTTAACGAACGCGCACTGGTTACACCTGCACATGAAACTTAGTGGAAAAAAAGTTTGATCCCTCAGTTTACACATGCAGTTCTCGTGTAGCTTATTCAGTTTATTTTTATATGTCGCACTTTACTAGGTGCAGGCGCGCTGTAATAAGTTCAGTTTTTTAATGTCATTTTTTATTGTATCAATATTAAAACACATTAGTAATACAAGTTATCCATTAACATTGAATGCAAACTTCAAAAAATAAAAGATAATTTACATACATGAACAGTTAAACCGTTATGTAAAAGACGGATTCAGAGATTAGCATTACAAGCTGTTAAGAAAAGAGCGGACAATTTCCGCAATTTCTTCACCGTCTTCCCCGAAGAGACTTTTTAGGAATTCTATTTATATATATATATATATATATATATATATATATATAGGTGGGTAAAAGTAGGTTTACAGTTATGAGTCAGCAATTTCAACGCTTACGAGACTAAACCTAAATGCATTGGGCCGTTGTGACATTCTTTTGAGTTAATACAGCTATCATGTCGTTTTACATACGAACAACTGTTAACCTACTTTTGTCCACCCATATATATATATATATATATATATATATATATATATATATATATATATATATATAAAGGTAGTTATAAAACTGTTTTTCTTTTGGATGTTTTATATATGGGATGGCACAGTGGTAGCGCTGCTGCCTTGCAGTAAGGGGACCAGGGTTCACCTGCCAGGTCCTCCCTGTGTGGAGTTTGCATCTTTTTCTTGTGTCTGTATGGGTTTCCTCCGGGTGCTCAGATTTACTCCCAAAGTCCAAAGGTATGCAAGTTAGGTGGGTTGGCAATGCTAAACTAGTCCTAGTTTATGGTTGATGTGTTTGTGGTTGTACGTTTTCCCAGTGATGGACTGGCACCCTGTCCAGGGGTTCTTTCTGCCTTACGCACCTGAGATGGTTGGAATATGCTCCAGCACCAACTGCGACCCTGTTAAGGAAAAAGTGGGTTAGAAAACGATTGACAGAAAAATGAATATTTTATTTTTGCCCATTTGTCTTAATATTCACTCCTATAACATACCTGGCAATATAACCCTAACCTAAAATGAATTCTGACAAGAACAGGCCAACATAGCTCATGAATATATATATATACTAAACTGTTTCAAAATAACATTAAGCTTTAAAAATCACTTTTTTTTTTATATCTGTTAATTTTAAATAGGTTGTTGAATATTTTAAGAGCACTAACTCTTTAAATTAGTGTAACCTTTGACCTCCTTTATTTAATAATTAATTTTTTTTTTTTTCAAAGTCAGTCAGGCAGTCATTTTCTAACCTGCTTAAACCTAAACAGGGTCATGGGGGTCTGCTGGAGCCTATCACAGATAGCACAGGGCGCCAGTCCATTGCAGGACAAACACACACACCCACCAAACGCATAGGGCTAATTTAGTATTGTAAATCCAGCTAATCTGTACGTCTGTGGACTGTGGGAGGAAACCGGAGCACCTGGAGGACTCCGACACAGACACGGGGAGAACATGCAAACTCCACGCAGGGAGGAACTGCCATGCAAATCCCTGATCTCCTTACTGCACGACAGCAGTGCTACCATTGTGCCACCATGCTGCCCTTTTTTTCCAAAGTGTCTCTGGTAATCCTTTCACAGGTAGACCACCCCCCCCCCCTTTAAAAAAATGAAAACACTGTCATTCCATTGTGGTCCACAGGCAGTTATAACAGACAATGTCAGACAAAATCACAGTCCTGGAGACCTTGGCCAACTGGCTGCCCACCATTTCCTTTGCATTCTACAGACAAAGTCTGTGCTGGGTTGTCTCATATGAAAATCCTTGCAAACTCCACACAACAATTGGGTGTTAAACTTCAGTCTTGTACCGCCCTGCGGTGGGCTGGCACCCTGTCCGGGGTTTGTTTCCTGCCTTGCGCCCTGTGTTGGATAGGATTGGCTCTAGCAGACCCCCGTGACCCTGTAGTTAGGATATAGCGGGTTGGATAATGGATGGATGGACTTCAGTCTTGTAGGATGCTGAATCAATCAGCAATCAATATACTATGTGACATCTACAATACGCTTTCAGGGTGATGATTGACATCCAAGGTTATTCCTCATTTTACTTTTATTTTATTGTAGAATGAACTCTCGGCAGCGGGTAGCAGGGCAGCCCTGCGGCACATGCGTACAGCTGCTGTTCTCATCCCTACCACCTTCGCCGTCACTTCCCCTACCTCTTCATATCGTAAATCATTCTTGAGGCAGATTGAAGACTTAAGTGACCAGCTTAAGTGAAAAATTAAGGAAAACTCACTAAGTAATTGCAACACAAACACCGACTTAATCAGTTTTAATGCAAAAAGATGCCGGCGAAAGAAGAGAAGAAGTGGGCCGCTAGGGTGGAGAAAAGACGGGCTGCTCAGGAAGCAACAAGCGCATCAACCTCTGAGCAAACGAATGGTAAATGTACAGAGAAAGAGGAGGAAAATTAGGAATGTCAAGTCAAGTGGATTCACTGCATGTTATTGTGCAGTGCGCCATTACTGGTCTATCTATAATCATTGTCATTACAATCTGTTATCATTGTATCATAAATGTAAGTCGCCTTGGATAAAGGCATCAGCCTAATAAGTAAATATAAAATGTAAAGCCTTTCATAACTATCTATCTATCTGTCTATCTATCTATCTACAGTGCATCCGGAAAGTATTCACAGCGCATCACTTTGTCCACATTTTGTTATGTTACAGCCTTATTCCAAAATGGATTCAATTTATTTTTTTCCTCAGAATTCTACACACAACACCCCATAATGACAACGTGAAGAAAGTTTACTTGAGGTTTTTGCAAATTTATTAAAAATAAAAAAACTGAGAAATCCCATGTCCATAAGTATTCACAGCCTTTGCTCAATACTTTGTCGATGCCCCTTTGGCAGCAATTACAGCCTCAAGTCTTTTTGAATATGATGCCACAAGCTTGGCACACCTATCCTTGGCCAGTTTGGCCCATTCCTCTTTGCAGCACCTCTCAAGCTCCATCAGGTTGGATGGGAAGCGTCGGTGCACAGCCATTTTAAGATCTCTCTAGAGATGTTCAATCGGATTCAAGTCTGGGCTCTGGCTGGGCCACTCAAGGACATTCACAGAGTTGTCCTGAAGCCACTCCTTTGATATCTTGGCTGTGTGCTTAGGGTCGTTGTCCTGCTGAAAGATGAACCGTCGCCCCAGTCTGAGGTCAAGAGCGCTCTGGAGCAGGTTTTCATCCAGGATGTCTCTGTACATTGCTGCAGTCATCTTTCCCTTTATCCTGACTAGTCTCCCAGTCCCTGCTGCTGAAAAACATCCCCACAGCATGATGCTGCCACCACCATGCTTCACTGTAGGGATGGTATTTGCCTGGTAATGAGCGGTGCCTGGTTTCCTCCAAATGTGACACCTGGCATTCACACCAAAGAGTTCAATCTTTGTCTCATCAGACCAGAGAATTTTCTTTCTCATGATCTGAAAGTCCTTCAGGTGCCTTTTGGCAAACTCCAGTGGGCTGCCATGTGCCTTTTACTAAGGAGTGGCTTCCATCTGGCCACTCTACTATACAGGCCTGATTGGTGGATTGCTGCAGAGATGGTTGTCCTTCTGGAAGGTTCTCCTCTCTCCACAGAGGACCTCTGGAGCTCTGACAGAGTGACCATCGGGTTCTTGGTCACCTCCCTGACTAAGGCCCTTCTCCCCCGATCGCTCAGTTTAGATGGCCGGCCAGCTCTAGGACAAGTCCTGGTGGTTTCGAACTTCTTCCACTTACGGATGATGGAGGCCACTGTGCTCATTGGGACCTTCAAAGCAGCAGAAATTTTTCTGTAACCTTCCCCAGATTTGTGCCTCGAGACAATCCTGTCTCGGAGGTCTACAGACAATTCCTTTGACTTCATGCTTGGTTTGTGCTCTGACATGAACTGTCAACTGTGGGACCTTCTATAGACAGGTGTGTGCCTTTCCAAATCATGTCCAAAACATCTCAAGGATGATCAGGGGAAACAGGATGCACCTGAGCTGAATTTGGAACTTCATGGCAAAGGCTGTGAATACTTATGTACATGTGCTTTCTCAATTTTTTTATTTTTAATTAATTTGCAAAAATCTCAAGTAAACTTTTGTCACGTTGTCATTATGGGGTGTTGTGTGTAGAATTCTGAGGAAAACAATGAATTTAATCCATTTTGGAATAAGGCTGTATCATAACAAAATGTGGAAAAAGTGATGAAGTGCTGTGAATACTTTCCGGATGCACTCTATCTATCTATCTATCTATCTATCTATCTATCTATCTATCTATCTATCTATCTATCTATCTATCTATCTATCTATCGTTTAAGGCTTTGGACTTCAGACCCTGAGATTGTGGGTTCACATCCTGCTACTGGCGCTGTGTGACCACGAGCAAGTCACTTCACCTGCCTGCGCTCCAAATGGGAAAACCAAAAGAAATAAAAACTTTGAAATGCTTCTTTGAATGTGGTGGCCCCTGAATCATTAAGTACACAAAATAAGAGAATACATTTGACGAATTGGAGTCTCGTTGCCCTATCTGTCCAGCACAACATTTTATTGAATTTCTCAGGCTAAATTGAAAATGTACATTTATGGTATAGGAGTGATTGTGGGTATATGTTAAGTGTGTCTTGCAGCAAACTGGTATAACCACCCAGGATTAGTTCCAACCATCTACCCTTGGATGTGGCTCCCAGAAATGTATCCATCTATTTTAATATCTAGTTAGTCCAGTTCACGGTTGTGGGGGCCTTAGCATATTCCAGTAAAAGCAGATGCAGGGCAGGATCTAATCCTGGACGGAATGTCAGTCCATCGCAGTCAGAGCTACAGGATCACACGGATAATAAACCACACTGTTTGTGAGAACTTTGAAACTACCAACTAGACTCAAATAAAAAATATGAAGATGTGAGACTTCTGAACTGGCCACTGTATCATCATGCTACTCTCTCAGCAAATGGTTTAAACAGGTCTTGAACCCCTGTCTACCTGGTGGTGTTGTCACAAAGTAGCACACAAGCCCACCCTTCACTTCCTGCTTCTCCTTCTTCAGATCCATGCTGATCTTCCTACAACAAGTTGTTTGCGCCCCCCCATCTTCTCCATTCTGCATTTAGTAATTCAGTTCAACCTCATGGTGAATCACATAGTCAAGGTAATCAGTGGGAATGAAGAGGAAGTGCATTCAGGACTGAAGCCAGAAAACACTTCTTTATTCAAAGAGTTGTGACATGTACAGTTGGGGTGAAAAGTTTCCATCCACTCATATAACAGACATATATGTGTTGGTCTGTCAATGGTTTCTACAACTGTTATTTAATGTGGCAGAATGATTGTAAAACATATACCTTTACTGTATTACAAAAAAAAGTCAGAACTTTAGTGCACATGTTTTAATTTATTGTGGATTTAATGAAACCATCACACGGTCAACAATATCCATACACCTACTTAGATTATTATTTGGTACTGAAAGTTCCAAAATGTGATGTTAGTGATCATGTTAGTGATCATCATGATTGACTGCAGCTGTTAGCTTTTCCATTTTGGGTTCGTTTGACAGCAGCACTCATTGGATTGACCAACACACATTACAATGGGAAAGTCCAAGGAGCTCAGTGCATACATGAGAAAGAGGATCAGAGATTTATACGAATCAAGAATCTCTCTTAGAGCCATTTCTAAACAATTTCAGATTCCAAGATCATCAGTTCAAACAAATGTTCATAAGTAGAAGTTCTGTGGAGCTGTAGATGCTTTGCCAAGGTCTGGAAGAAGACCCAAACCATCACCCTCAGCTGATAGGAAATTGGTCCGAATGGTCTGGTATAATACTAGAACCTCCAAGAAACAGGTCTACTGTGAACATGAAGCGGCTGGAACACCAGTGTCACTGTCCAAAGTCAAGTCAATTTTACATGACCATGGCCTGAGAGGCCCCTGCTACAAAACTCGTCCGACAAGACACTGGCGCTGTATAAGAAGGGTCAGACCAGACTGTACTCCCTACGGAGGCTCAGGTGTCTTGATGCATTTAGCAAGCTGCTGGAAATGTTCTGTCAGTCCATAGTAGCCACCAGTGTGTTGTTCTACACTGTGGTCTCTTGGGGAAGGAACTTGAACTCAAAAGAAGCACAATGCCTGAAGAAACTTATCAGGAAAGCCTCCTCCATCACAGGACAAACCATGGACACAATGGAAGCTGTTGTGGAAAAGAGGATGATGGCAAAATTGGATGCCATCATGAAAAAGCCTCTCCAGGAGGAGCTCTCTCTTGGAGTACTTCTAGCCACTAACTCATTCCACCATGGTGTGCTAAGAAGCACCTCTTGTGGCTGTTTCTGCCCGCTGTTATCAGGTAATGCAATGCCTCCTCTAGACCCTCTACTTGTTAAATTTATTTTGCAATATCTGCACAATATACATTTTTTGAAATTATTTATTGATTGGCTGTGTTATTTGTCTGATGAGTCAGTTTTTATGTTCATGCTGCTATATGCATGTGAATTTTCCCATGGGGATTAATAAAGTTGACCTAATCTAATCTAAAACTGACCCCTTCAAGCTCAACTAAGTTTTGTAGTTGACCACATGGACAAAGAAAAGGCCTTCCAGAAGGAAATCAATGGCCAGATGAGACAAAGTTTGAGGTGTTTGGCCACAATGACCAGAGGTATATTTGGAAGAGAAAAGGCGAGACATTCAACCCCAAGAACACTGTGCCAACTGTTAAAGTCTATAGGTGGTACCTTCATGCTGGAGGCTATTTTGTTGCCTACAGAACTGATCTGGTGCACTGCACAAATTAGAAGGAACAATGAGCAAGGAGGATTACCTCAGAATTCTTCAGCATAAACTCAAACTGTCAGCTAGAAGGCTGAAACTTGGAAGGAGCTGACAATGACCCTAAGACATACAAGGAAACAGTATTTTGGAATGTCTAAATCAGGCTAACATTAAGCATTTGGAATGGCCTTCCTAAATCCCTGACCTCAACCGCACTGAAAATATTTGGATTGTGCCAAAAAACCAACAAATCTGACTGAACTCTACCAGTTCTGCTAAGCATAGGAGTCAAATACCCAACCAGAATTCTGTCAGAAACTTGTTGATGACTACCAGAAGAGTTTGATAGAGATGAAACTCACTAAATCAGGGGTCCCCAACTCTGGTTCTGGAGGGCCCCAGTGGCTGCAGGATTTCATTCTAATCCTTTTCTTAATTCGTGACCTATTTTTGCTGCTTATTAATTTCTTTTGAATTAATTTTAATTTTTATATACTTGCTCTTGAAGACTCTGACCCCTTAATTGTTTCTTTTTCCTTAATTAACAGCCAAAAAATAATGATATATAAAATGAACCAAAACAAGACAAGCAAACTGTGTCCATCATACAATATCTGACAATAAAGAAAAGTGAAGGTCTCAGGAATTCTGATCAGCTCAGATCGCCAAAACATTTTAATGGAGCTCTTAGAAAAGAGAAAATCAACAATTTCGGAAATGTCTGCTATTGCACAATGAGAGCAGCAACAAGCCATGAATTAAAGAATGGGTTTAGTTAACAACAAGAATCACAGCCTAATTAAGCAACCGGTTGGAGTGAAATTGGTTGGAGTTTGAGGCCCTGACTTAGTTGGTCTTCTGTTGGCTCCCTCACTTCACATTTCATTTCTGTTTGGGTGCCATTTAAGGAAAGAAATGAAGTAATTCAGAGGAACAAATCTTAACAAAGCAAGTCAATTAAAATTAAATCAAACGAAGTTAATTAGCAGTCAGAACATGTCACTAATTAAGAAAAGGGTTAGAATGAAAACCTGCAGCCACTGGGGCCCCTCCAGGACCGGAGTTGGGGACTGCTGCACTAAAGGGATATAGTGAACCAAACATTAGGTGTTTTATGGATATTTTTGACCCTGAGATGATATCAGAAAGCCCTCAAAACATTCAAACCTTTGCACTCAACTTCTGGTTTTGTTTTCTTGTAGTAGTTTGTGCAATCATTCTGCAACATGCAAGATGTAGAAATCACTGAAAGCTCAATACTGCACTGACGTACATGTCCGTTAGATGAACGGAGTTAATAATAATAAATGATAAACTTTCTTAATCCAATAGAATAATTCAAATGTACAGAGCAGCAGAAACATATATAAAACGAATACAGTCCCACAGGACAGACAGCACATCCAATCAATCGATAAACAGATAAAAATAAACTTAACGAGTCTATCGGGTGGAAGCATTTATTTGCCTGATAGCGGTGGGCAGAGGGGAACCCCCCAGAACCGTTAAAGCAGAAATCTCAACCACCCTTAAGAAGAGTCTGGATGAAATACTGTATTGGGACGGCTTAACTACACAAACAAGTGACAAAATGACCAAATTGTCTCCAAATTCTTTATGTTCTCATGTTCATTAAGACAAGAATCTGTTTGTGAAGGTTCTTTAAATCCCTGCACATGGCATTCGCGGGTAAATTTGTAAAATTAACATTTTTAGCTTTGGGTATTAGGAAACCACATCGATTAAACTTTCTTTACTCATATTTTAGTGCCGTTTTCCAAAATAAATCCTCCGTAGCCCAAATCTATGTTTTAGAACGCAGATCCTATGTGTTAGAAATACTGTAAATCTTTAAACAGCAGATGTCATTCCCTTCAAAAATTGGCAAGCTGTACCTGATTTCTTTGATATATGAAAACCGCCAAAATTTTCAACAAAATTGCGCAGCCTGACGTCCCATGACGCGCGCACAATAATATGAATTTGGAAGTCACTTCCGGGATTTCAGCCAATTACAGGAAGCGATAGCACAGTGACCCGGATGTTCTACTTCCCATTCAGCATCAGTATGTAAAAGAAAAGAAAGTGTGGGGGGTTTTTTGTTGGTGGTTTTTTATAATAACAATAATAATAATACATTTTATTTAATAGGCTCCTTTCTTAGCACTCAAGATCACCTTACAATGAAATTAAATTACATTAGTAAAATTAAACCAAAGAGAATGATAAATTAAAAATAAATAATTAGCAAACAAGCAAAAATAAAATTAACTTGCAAGGTGCTTAGTGCAAAAAGGCTTATTTCCCCTTTATGGACGAGTTTTCCTAAATAACAAGTACACGTCACAAGGTAAGCCCTTATGTTCGATAACGTGAGAAAGGTAAATGTGTTTTTGAATGTGTAAAGTTGTAGTGATTCAATAGTTCAATTGGCAATAAAGAGTTTAAAACCGTTTGTTGTGACGAGAGTGTTCGGGTGTGAAAAGGGACGAATGTGATCTGTTGGAGAAGCTGGTAGATAAATTAGTAATATTTGTTCAAGTGTTGCATGTCATTTTATAGAATGGTGTGATACGGTTTCATGCAAGTTTAGAACCGAAGTTTTAAAATGAACGAATGTGGGCATAAATGAAAAAGATGTTTTGCGGATTTCAGTGGGCCATTGTTAAAAATATGCTGCTGTTTTTATTCCTTCGGAAGCAATATAATTATGTGTATACCTCACTAACCAATATATCATCATTATTTGTGTTTTAACCAATTTAATACGAAGCTGACGTCATCAAGTAAAACGGATTATTTGTTTGACAGCCAGCTCCATCGTAGCCCAATTTGGTGTTATGTTAACCCCCGAATATGAAAACGAACCAAAAGCGGATTTTTTTTTTTTTTTTTTAACAACAAGAAAATGTTATGTGTAACAGAGATATAAACACCAAAACCTCAACTTAATCGCAGTAAGAAAGGCAAGTCTAGTGGCCACTGCGGTATTGATGCGGAGTTCGTATACGTGCTCCGTCTGATATGCTTTGACAGTCACCAACGTACATAGGCACTGTTCCAGCAGATGACAAAAGATTTGTTTGTCATATTTTGTCTGTTTCTTGCGCATGAGAGAGTAGAATGGCAGTCAGTGCACGATCGGCGCGCCCCTTGTGTTACTGTAGGCTACCACAGTACATTGACAGCTGCTGGTTTGTGAACAGTGCTAGAACTTGGCACCGAGCCTTGCCCGTGCACTGTATCCACGACAGTCCTACCCTGTAACCCGTGAGACTTTCGTCACTACTTATTATTTCAGGATCAGGGACATACACCTTCTGCATAGATGCACATTCCATAGTTTGTACAGTTTCGGTGCTGGGTGACTGACTTCATCATTGTCATCGTTATTAGTGAAATGTAGGTATTTCATAATGAGTGAAAAATCACAGCCAGTATGTGAATCAGTACCATCTCTAGACTGGTTTACCCTCAATGCCCCATAGTATAAGGAGACTGAAAAACACACAAAGTCACCAACAACTGTGACAGCCTAATGGTTTACTGTGACTTTTCAAGCACTGCTGAGCACGGTGGTCTGCTTCAACAACTTTTCTCCACCATTAACATATCGTTATATAGTCTAGATTAGGGGTGGGCAAAGTCAGTCCTGGAGTGCCGCAATGGCTGCAGGTTTTTGTTCCAACAGTCAGTCAAGTCAGGTTGGGGAGCATACCGATCCTGGTTGGCACCCCCCCCCCAAGTAGACACGCAGTCCAGTCCCACCCTCCAGAAATGACCCTCTATCTGCCATAGTCAGGTGTTAAGTGGGTGTCTCCATGCCCTGTTCCAGCCACTCGGGTCCCCAACAGTTGCTTAATTAGAAAACAGTTCTTGCCAAGTATTTAATTTCATGGCCTGTTAGTGTGTTCTCATATCCTAGATTTTTTTTTTTTTTCCTTTCTAAAGATATCATCCAAATAATTTAAAGTCTAAAACGGATGAGTAATTCTCAGTCCTTCACTTTTTTCTCTTCACTTTCCTTCAAAGTATTTAATTAAACCAAATAGTGTATGATAAACACACATGGGTGTAAATGGAAACAAGCTAAATCGAGAAATCCTGGTTTCTTTTGTCATTTGTCTCTTATTGCTAATAAGGAGAAATTAAAAACCGAGAAGACAGCTATTTAAAATAAGCAATAAGTGTTCAAAATCTTAACGAGCGAGATGACTATAATGAAGCAGAAGTGTTACTTGAGCAGTAAGTGCTTCTTATTAACTAACTGGGTTGGAACAAAAACCTGCAGCCACTGCGGCCCTCCAGGAGCGACTTCACCCACTCATTGTCTAGATAATCATGATCAACAGATATCTTTAGACCAAGCTTACCCGTAATTGGGCAACAAGGATGTGCAGGATTGTCAGCAGCAGTATGAAGCCAGCACCAAACGTAAACATCACTGAAAATCGGCAGGTTGGAATCTGCCAGACAGGTGTCAGTTTCACTTTGTGTGATAATGGTTGATGACCAATTCACATTGTCCTCACTGTTGCTTGATTCGAGCAATGGTTCAGTTTCAGTTTTGTCCTAAAACTGGCTTTAAGGCTTCTCGTTTCCCATTGTCTTTTTGGTTGAAGGCTACACCCGACTCATTAATGTTGATAAGTTACAAAATTATAAAATGGCAGAACACATAGAAATATTCATGATTTTTTACAGTATAATGTTATTTCATTTATTAAATTGCAGCAGCATACCGTCACAAGTGTTATTCGGGCTAAATACTGTAAAGTGAATCATTACATGTCACTCCGGGTCTGTCTTGGGCCTGTCCATATTTACGTATATTCCGATCCCAAGTCTCGCTCAGGATTAAAACCATAGAGACTAAATAGCTTTTTCCTAGTTAACAATAAAGTAAACTTTTCTACAAGGTGTATGTAAACTTGCATCATTAAAATCGGTGAAGTATTTGAAAACACAAATATTCCACATTTTGAAAGTGCACGCGTAGAAATGTATACGATAGGTCACATAGTGCCATCCTTATTTTAACAGTTTTGTGACAAGATAGATTCCTTTGTTATTTTGTATTTTCTGTTTATTTGTTTGTTTGTTTGTTATTTGTTTCCATTTGAGTTTTGCTGTATCCAATGTGGGTGCACTGATCTAATTCACTGGCAAACTTAGCACACGCCTGTATTTAATGCATAGAACTGTCCAATAGGGCAAAAATCCATTGCACTGCACCAATGGGAATGTGTGTTGTATGAAAACTGTGAAAGTAAGGTGGATCAACATGACATGACCCATTTGTACCCATGCAGAGCCTTAATATGGAATACCAGTAACAGCGCACTGCACGATAACGTGCAGTGAATACACTTGACTTGAGCATTCATAGTATTCATCGTCTTTCTCTGTACGTTTAGCATTTGTTTGCTCAGAGGTTGATGTGCTTGCTGCTTCCTGAGCAGCTCTTCTTTACTCCACCCTAGCGGCCCGCTGCCTGTCTTCTTTCGTCGGCATCTTTTCGCGTTAAAACTGATTAAGTTAGTTTTTGTGTTGCAATTACTTAGTACGTTTTCTTTATTCTTTCACTTAATCTGGCACTTAAGTCTTCAATCTGCCTCAAGAATGATTAGCGAAGGTGGTAGGGAATGAGAACGGCGCCCGTACGCATGCGCCACATTGCCGCCCTGCTGCGCGCTGCCGAGAGTCGATTCTACAATAAAATAAAATAAAAATAAAAAGAGTAATAAAATCATCACCCTGAAAGCGGATAGTAGACATCACGTAGTATATGTGTAATAAATTTCAAGTCAATTGGTGAAACGGTTTGTGAGCTACTGGTGATTTAAAATCCTGGACAGACAAACGAACAGCCACAGTAGCGTATTATAGAAGAAGATTTGTGTGGTTTTTTTTTTTATATATATATTAATAATTATTTGGTTTCCTTCTAGTCACTTTAAATAAATCCCAGATCGGTGGAGTGTTGCAGTGATGGTTGTCCTTCTAGAGGCTTCTCCCATCTCCACATAGGTTCTTTGGAGATCAGCTAGCATGACCATTGAGTTCTTGGTCACCTCTCTTCTCTCCCAAATTTCTCAGTGTGGTCTAGTAAGAGTCAGGGTCATTCTAAACTTCTTCTATTTAAGAATTATGGAGGCCAACTTTGCTCTCGGCAATTTGTTTGTATTAGTTTCAGAATATTCTGGGGTTTAGGCAAGATTCGAGAAAATACAATTATGCATTTCAAATGTGTTTAGTAGTTTTGCAATATAACGCACTGTTCAGCAAAGCCCTTGAGATTCAGTTACTGTTTTTAGTGAAGAATTAGAAGGAAAAATGATGTAGTGGTTATTAAAATGGGGAAAGTGGCAGCATTTTGTTTTAACTTGTATCCTTATAGTAGCAATAAAGGTGCCAGTAAGCATTTATAAAATCTAGAGTGAATCTGCACATAAGACCCATAGAATTTAATCCCTGTTGCAGTTCTAGTGTAAGACAGGTGTATTGAGCAGTTTAAAGTTTAGAAATTGGTGGGTGAGAATAATTTGTGATTTCTGTAATCTTGGTGACCCCTTTTCCTCCCCAGTTTCACACAGCACCTTTATACTGTATATTATGTTTTTGCTAATCTACAGTAAGATGAGTGCTGAGGCAGCAGACCGTGAAGCTGTGACGTGCAGCCGACCCTGCACACCTACACAGACATCATGGTTTGAATTTCTCTTGGACGATTCCCTCCTAGAACGTCACCTACAAAACCTATGTCCTGGTAAGATGTTTACACAATAAGCAAAGAGTGTTTTATATGTTAAGTACCATAATTCTTTCCCCAAATATTTCATTTGTTGGGTTGGTTTTCTGTTTTGTTTTATTTTCCAGATCCTGCACCTGTACCACTCATCATTCAGTTTCTGGAGCAAGCTTCAAAACCCACAGTAAATGAACAGAACCAAGTTCAGCCTCCAGCAGATAACAAGAGAAACAGGACACTCAAGCTTCTTGCTCTCAAAGTGGCTGCTCATTTGAAGTGGGACTTGGATGCTTTAGAAAAAGGGTGTGATTATTATTTTTTCTTTTTACCAAAAATATGTCAATTTCCATTTCCCTATCATTTTTATTAATCCACAGTCCATTATTTTGTATGTATTATTGTAGACATATTCAAACAATGCAGTGACCTGACATTAAAAACAACACATTATCATTAGAATGCTTTAGAAGAAGCTTTTGATATATTTTAGTTACGGTCCTATTCAAAGGAGTGACATGTCTTAGGAGTGACATAACGAAGAAGTGAAACCTCAGATATAAATTTCAAAGGAGTGACAACCATCCAACCAACCATCCAAGTGATTTTTTTGGCGAGCATACTTTCAGTTGTGTGTGGTTTGTCACTCCTTTAATACGGTATTCATGTCACTCCTTTGTTATGTCACTCCTATGAAGTGTCACTCCTTTGATACAGACCCTTTAGTTATGGTGTAAAATGAATAAAGCATCATGTTTCAAGATGTGTCCTAACATTAGTTTTGCCTTTCAGTTTGTCAATTCCAGTTCTCAATATGCTTTTGAATGAACTTCTGTGCGTTAGCAAAGTACCACCAGGAGTTAAACATGTGGATCTCGATCTCTCAACATTACCTCCAACTACCGCTATGGCTGTTCTTGTGTACAATCGATGGTAAGATCTTAATATTAAATTTCGTCTTAAATGATTTATGGTTCCTCCACAAACCAGAACTGAATTAAGTTGGTTTGTTAATGTTATATTTTATTTTGATTTATTGTTTAATTACTCTGTGACTCTGCTCTGGATAAGCAGTTTTGGAAGATGGATCGATGGATGTTTAACTTACTTTTGCATTTTGTACATCATAGGCTGTTGAGTAGAAATTGTTACCTCCAACATTGTTTCTTCAGTCTAATTCTGTAAAAAAGTACTTTGGCCTGATGTATGCACAGTAATGAGTAGATACAATATATATCATGTGGAAGTAGTGTCTATAATAACATTACAGATTATTATTTTTAATAGAGCAGAAGAGCAGCCATCCATCCTGGTACTTGGAATTGTTACAACATTACAGATATCAGATTTTTAAGGAAAGGTTGAAATTTACTGAAGTACATTCTTATTTTATTAAAAATATTTTTATTCTCTCACAGGGCTATTCGAACAGCAGTTAAAAGCAGTTTCCCAATAAAGCAAGCAAAACCTGGACCACATCAGCTGAACATGTATGTTGTATCTAATATTAAAATGTTAAGGCCATTCTTCTTTTTACATAGTGACTGATCTTCATTTAAACATATTTTTGATGCGTATTATTTAGGCTGAACCATGTACAGCAGGAAAAGGAATTAACAGAAAACATTTTAAAAGTGGTGAGTAGGATTTAATTATTTTATCAAATATCTATTTTTTTTATGAATGATGACACATGCCACTTTTCTTTTTGCATTTTAGTGATGATGGGAAGTGAAAAAACACAATTTTTGAGAGAGAAATATTTTTTAAATTATTAAGCCATGTAAAATGTATAACTTACATGTATAATTATTTTAAATATAATTATTACATAAAAAAGTTATCGCTTGGTAGTTTTTTTTTTTTTTGTTTTCTCTTCTAATCCTCTGAAGGGGTTTCTTTGCGGAATAATCAACATAAGTCTGCTAATGCACACTTGCTCCACTTTGAACTCTTAACGTTTCTCTATCTGAGTGATGTCCAGGTGGATGGCTCCCCATGTTCATCAGAGACCATTAGATGTTCTGTTTTACTATTTGCTTACCTGTTACCTGGTCAAGACAATGGATGGGTCTACCAAACCTTCTGTAAAAACCATTTAAACAGCAACCTTCTCTCTTCTAGGGAATTACATTGTACTGGCTATTTTTTGAAGGAATAAGTAGGGAGAAAAAAATACCAAATAGAAAGCAAAAAGTGTGTAGCAGATACCTAATTTTGGGTTGTTTCCACTTCAACTATCGTTAAGAACATAAGAAATTCGATGAACAAGAGATAAACCATTCAGTCCATCAGTCTCACTTGTTTAGTTAATAACTAAGGTTTCCCAATATGTCATCCAGATACTTCCTAAAAGTTGTTAAGGTTTTTGCTTCATCTACATGTCTCAGTAGTTTGTTCCAAACTCTGACAACTCTTTGTGTAAAGAACTGCTTCCTTGCCTCAGTAATAAATAAACATCCTCAAGAACAAGGGGGACTGATATTTTTTATCTCAAAATATACTTCATATTATGAGCATGAAAAATACCTATGCCAGAAAAAAAAACATTTTTTTTTTAAATCAACAATTTTATTCAAAATAGCTGAATCTGATATCTTGCAAAAACAGTTTATGTTAGAGAATTTTTTTTTTTTTTTTGGACCAACCCTTTAGATCAGTTACAGTGCAATATTATTTATGAAGTGTAACAATAGTGGAGTTGATTTTAAGTGCCATATAGAGGAGGATAAATGAGCCCTCAATACTTTTGTTCTTTTTTCATGAATATTGCAAAGGAATAATTGGTTCCAGTTGAATTAAACACCTGTTAGCAAGAAAATGAACATAATAATTTTTAATTTGAAATATTAAACTTTTTCTAAGGACTTTAAGTAAATGGTACTGATTTTTTTTTTTAACAGAACTCTTGAGTACTTTTTTTTTTAAGTTCTTATTGATGAGTTATGAGATGCACTGCTTTTAATGCACATGGTCCAGCTTATAGAATAATGAATTCTGTTTACTATCTGCTCCAGCAAAAATAATCCCAAGAACTAATGTGATAGCCAGTTTTAAACTAGTAGTATAATTACCCAGCAGAAAGCTTGTATTTGACAGATTTTCAACTATCAAGGATACCTCTTTATTCCTGAAAGTGCTAATTAAACAATGATCTCGCTGCCCTTGCATAACTTACAGTTGTTCTGTTCTTCTATTATTGTGTTAATATTTGAAAATAGGGTGTTGGCAACATGTTATTATGTTTTATATCGCACTTCTAATTAAGCTTGTATATTTCTTAGTGTTGTTATTATTTAAATTATTATTGTATTTTTTTTCCCTGAGATGATGATAAATGATATTCACTATGGACGCAAAAAAATGACATGTAGTATGACAGTCTTAATGCATGATAGAAAAGCTCTGGATGTGCTGAAGCTGAAACTTAAAAGGTGAAAGTAGGAATACTACAACAACTATTACTTTATCGTATGTAAATTTCAAGTGACGGCAACTACAAGTATTTTGTGTAGATTAAGGTGATGGTGAACACATACTTTTCTTTCTTTTATGTATGAGACCTGCTGAATAACTGTAATTGATTAATTTCAAAGAAACTGATTTTTGCTTTTTATAGCTTAAAGAGCAAGCAGATGACTCTATTGCTGTCCTAGAGGCCATCCTAGGAATGAAGAAGGATTTCTATGTTCACACAATGAGAACTCTGGATCTCCTGGCTGTAGATTCATGTACTTCAAATGGGGAGACTGAATGTTCAACTGCAGGGCTCAAAATAAGCAAAGATGAGCTGCATTGCCAGGTATATTTTCTGTTACCAGCAAACGTTTATTCTGAGAAAATGAGGGAATGGGTTTAAAATATAACAATTAGATTTTAACATGATCAATTTGTTAAAATATTTAACAAATATATCATTAATGCACAACAGTGTGACCCACATTTTCAACCATGGAAATTTGAACTTCTTGCTCTATTTGTTTTAAGGAAATGATCCAGCGTCATGGGTTCAAGGCCATTAGACAGGTTTTCTGTGTGAAGTCTGTACGTTCTCCAGGTTTGAGTGGGGTTTCCTCAGAGTACTACAGTTTTCGTACTCCAGGTTAAGTGAATTGGCGATTCCTAATTGGATTGGTAGCTTGAGTGTGGGTGGGCGTGAGTGAGTGAGCCTTATGATGGACTGGTACCCCGTTCAGGGATATTTTCTACCCTGTGCCTACTATTGTCAGCAATAGGCAAAGACCAACCCAACACCCACCCATTATGTAAAGGAGAACTGATATTGCATTCATTATCTAAGGAAATAGACCCTTTTCATTTTTCAAACATTAATAAATTATTTTGTTTTTTTACTGTAGGTTTCATATGATCTGGGCACAGTCTTCTTTCAGCAGGGCTGTGCAAATTCCTCATGTTATGAAAAGGCCAGGGAGAATTTCTTAAAAACAAGAGAATTGCTTGCTAAGGTATTTGATAATCACTGTATTACTTCATGAATTAAGTAAAATGTATAGCATTGTTTAACCAATTAGAGAGCGTAAAATATAATGATGCAGCATTACCTACAATTCTAAACAGGGACAATTACTCAGAACATTAAACTATTAAGCACAGATCATGTCCTGTATGTATATGTATATGTGTATGTATATATATTATATATATATATATATATATATATATATATATATAGCTTAACAGTGCCTGTAGTGTGTGTATACAGTATATTTTTAATAGGTACGACATCATTAACTTTTGTTTTTCCGAGATATTTATAAAATGTTTGCCATTTCAGTGGTTTTAGTACTCATAATTCAGGCTTCAGGTTGTTATCTGAAGATATGCTCATGTTTTTTGTTGTCAAAATATGGCACATGAAACCTTTGTTTGATTGATTGTTTGTTTGTTTGTTTGAGCTTCTACCACTGCTTGTTTATAATTCCAAGAGAACTTGTGTATTTACCTCACTATTATTTTATATATTAGTGCGGTTGTGAAATGCATGCCTGTGTGTATCTTTTGATCTCTAATTCCGTGGAAAACAATGTCTTTCTGAAGATATCAAAACAGATGTGCCGATGCAAAAATGAGTAACGTGTGAAAGGTTGAAAGGTAATGATAAATGAGGATGTCATGTAGCCATATGAAGCAAAACTTCTTTATGCTTTGTTTATTATGTACAGTGAAGAGTTTTCACTACTTTTAACATAGCAAAATACTGTATAGCAATGGTAAATGTGTGTTCGATCGTCCATGTTAAATGAGAAAGATAAACACTGTCTTTTACATTTCTTTGCTGAAAAAGCAGGTTAAGAAATACTGGAGTGATTATTTTTGAATTTTTTAGGGATATTCCTGTAGCCTAGATGAGCCAAGTTATGGTACATACACTAAAACTCATCTTAATAATGATTCAATAAATAGGGTATAATTGAGCCTTTAGCTTAGTTATTTTGCAGTTTTTGTGTTTATGTTAGTCAAAAAGTGTGAAATATATGATTGTTTTTTTCCTGTGTTCTTTTTCAGCTTGGTGCAAGAGCTGTGCATTGTAAGATTGATGAAAGCAGGTTAGTTGGATACTGCCAAGCATGTGGGGTTTTGACTGGATTATCCAAGGGTGATGATGGACAATCTGTGATATATGGCAAGATACACAGCTTAGTCAAATCGGGAGACTATAAGGTAAAGAATGCTAAATAGTGATGTTGTTTATAGTTTTATGTAAGTTTGTTATGTGTCTTGTAGGTTCCATTCACAATTAAGTTATTTTGTACAATGATGAGAGTAAACATTTTGAATATGAAATGTGTAACAAATGTAGGTGCTGCACTATATGTAGCAGCAGAGGGAAAAGTACAATAAAGATATAACACGCATTCCAGGCTGCAGGAGAGTTTTTACCCCCAAGCTGTTAGACTCCTTAACACCAGGCTGCCCCCTGGGACCTTCCACACGGCCTCAACCACCACTAAAAACAGAACTTTTATACATGTGAGCCACTGTCCTGCAAAGACGAGTGTGCATGTAGAGAAGAACTGAAAATCTCCTACTGACCTTTAAGTATTTTGACACTCTTGTTATCCTTCTGCTGTGAAACATTCTGACCTGTCATTGTTTACACATTTTAAACAACTATTATCATGCACTGATCATTTCTGTATTATCTATATCTATTATTTATTATATTACATACTGTATTTTACACATCAATATTGCTGCTACTTCTTTGTCTTTGTCTTGTTTGTGTTTTAATTTTAATTTAAATTTTAATTCTATTTTTAAATTATTATTTGCACGTCATGTTGTTACACTGTGGACCCTGAGCTTCGCAATTTCGTCTATCTGTATACTTGTATATGGTTGAGATGACAATAAAGTTTACTTTGACTTTGACTTTGAAATAATCTGGAGAAGGCATTTACTTTCTAAAGTGCATGCTCACAGCTTCCAGATATTAGCTGAAGGTTCAGGTACAACCTTTTGCAAAGTCCTGGTTAGACAGACAGACTAACAATTTTTCACCTTAAAAAGAAATCATCTGCTCCATACACGTCTCTGAGTTGTCAATTTAACATTTTTGCCTCCAGTTTTCATGTATCTGTAATTTAAGCAATACCTAAAAAGCAGTTTCCGTGCACTCCACCAGCAAACTACCATTTGACAATTTTTTCAATTCCATCTGCACCAAATATCACTTTTAATGTTGCTGCCAGTCTTGTAGCTCAGTTAATTATATTTGTGTGATTGTTCCCTTTTCTGTATGATAGATTTTTATGTTTATATCTGTCATTTATATTATTTAAATGATGTTTTCTTTCTTTTGATTCTTTTCATTTTGTGGTGAATTTGAAATATTACATATTCTTTATTCTTTTTTTTTCTTTACCAGGGAATAGTTGACATATTTTTAGAGGACAACGTAACCTTGAGTTTACCAAATCATTTCAGACAATCTATTCTAAGAGAATTCTTCCAGAAAGCACAGCAAGGGTGAGTACAATTCCACACCCTTCCTGCAAATCAGTCAACAATTTTATGCAAGAAAATAGTAAGGCTGGGAACATTGCCCATTAAATAAACAGCATGGTGGAGCAATGGTTTTGTTTTTAAACAAAAACAGTAGTGTGGACATAGTCTTACATTCATTGCTTCCAGGTTAGCCTCCAGCGCCTCTTTTGAAGTTCTGGAAAAAGTTAGTTAAATGTAAAGATAAGGAGATAAAGCAAGAAACAGGACTATTTATTTAGCCCAGAGGCCTGAAATTGAAAATTAAATCTATACAGAAATTTGCTGTATGGACCTTGTGGGTTTTGGGGCTGTTCTAAGATAGCCAGGAATGTGAAGGCTTTCGTCTTCCCCTGTTATGCCTTCCCATTAAACTCCAGGATGACAAGAGCTTTTAGAACAAACATAATAGATATGGAAAAGAGTATAGAAGGTTGACCACAAACCATTAACGTTTTAGTAGCAAATGTTTTTATAAGATATTTGCTGTGTTTTCTTGATTAGGTAATGTAAAGGTATTTAAATAATGCAGCCCAGTGCTGTCAATCAATAAAAAATAAGCCAGACACATTTCTTTTTTGTCTACTATTGGAAATCTGAAAGTACTGCATGGGTAACTCTATAGTACTAGCTGATATTAGTGTGGGAATGATATTCACTGAATGGGCAACTAGATCAAACATTAGATGAATAATTCATATTCTTATTTTGTGTACTTGCTGTCTTTATATTTTTGTTCAGGAATAAAACTCTAGATGAAGTGTGTTATAAAATCTGTATATGTAATGGAGTGCGTGATGTCCTGGAGGGTGAAGTAATTAGTCTTCGATTTCGGCAGCTTCTGCTGAAACCAACAAAAGAAAAACTCAACTTTCTGCTTGAGGTAAGGATTTGCAACTAGAGAGTATACTCATTAGGTATAAGCACTTCAGCAGCTTTTTATTAAACTGTATTTTTTAAGGCTTTATGACTTTGGTTTTTTTTTTTGAAGAATCACAAGGTTATGCAGAGCAAAATTAAATTCTGGAGCTTGACTTGTAATGCTGAGCATAGGACTCCAAACGTTCAGTTTGTATCAGTTAACTTGTTCATAAATTAATGTTTTCTTAAAAAGATTATTTGATAGCTTCTTTATTTTGTAAGTGTTCAGGATTAAAGGGGTGATCAGTTTTTGAAGAGACATTTACATAAAGCTGTTTCTTCTGAATTTCAGAAAGATTTAAAATGTATTTTTGCAGGTATGCACAAGATCACTGCCAAAGGAGACAGCTTCAGAAAGCATGAAAAAGAATATGACTTCTTTTTTAAAGTAGGTGTTAATTCGTTTCATTCCTCTATAATTTTGTCATTTCGGGGAAGAGTAAACTTGTAACCCTTGCATTAAGATCAGCTCTTGAAAAGTACAAATGGTAATAAAAACCCTATGCTACAATTATCATAACTTCAAGATTTATATTTTTTCCTTTCTTTCTGCTGAATTATTAAAACACCAGTAACAGCGCTGTTTCGTGAGCAGCTCTTCTTTTCTCCTCTATAGTGGCCCGGTTCTTCTCTTCTTTCATTGGCATCTTTTCGCGTTAAAACTGATTAATTCAGTGTTTGTGTTGCAATTACTTAGTACATTTTCTTTAATTTTTCACTAGAGCTGGCACTTAAGTCTTCAATCTGCCTCAAGAATGATTTAAGATATGAAGAGATAGGGGAAGTGACGATGAAGGTGGTAGGGATGAGAACGGCGCCTATACGCATGCACCACACGGCCGCCCTGCTGCCGAGAGTTGATTCTACAATAAAATAAAATAAAAATAAAAAGAGCAATAATTCCAAAACTCTTCGCTTTTAATAAAAAGCTGTAGTGCAGAGTTTCAGCGTAGTATATGTGTATCAAATTTCAGGCTACAGGTTAGGTGATTTTTGACCTTGACCTTCCTGGGTTGACCTTTGACCTTGGAAGTCAATCATCACCCTGAAAGCGGATAAGAGAAGAGGTCATGTAGTATATGTGTACCAAATTTCAGTTCAATAGGTCAAATAATTTAGGCATGTTTACAAGTCTTAAGTTTTACTCCTTAGGCCATGCTCTCCTTCTCAGGGGTGGGGTTTGATTTGTTTTCAATCCTACTTTTTGTAAAAATTGATTTATATGTGCCAAATGATTACAATAAAATTAATTAAAAAAAAGTTAAAAAATAGGTCAAATGCTTTTGCGTGCTACAGGTGATTTAAAATCCTGGACAGACAAATGGACAGCCACGGTAGCGTATTATATGAGAAAGATGTGGTGACAGAAAAGGGGTTAAGAATGCCTTTTCTAGATACAAAGTGATTTCGTACCTGTATTTTTTTGTTTTTTAAGGAAAGCTTCCTCCATGTGTTTTCATACATTCTTGACAATTACTCCTATTAAAATAATATTGGCCTTCACAATTTACTATATGTCTAAAGACTATGTCATATTAGAACACTTTTCCAGCGACATCATCTTACTGAGTTGGAGGCACGCTTCTGTGAAGACCACTCCCATAGTCTGGCATACCCAGCGACTCACTCCCACTAGTCTCCAACTCACCCCGACCAACTCAAACAGGTTTGATTTTATCTTTAGTTGTAGGGATGGGCTCTGTGTATGTGAGCGCTGACAACCAATTAATGCTCATGTGGTAGTACATTGCATGTAATGCAGTGACAAGGAGTAAGGAATGTGGATGTTTTGGACCTTACAAACAGAAGACGTGCTCCTCAGTTTGATGTCTCATGTTTTATGTACCACAACAAAAAGGAAATATAGAAAGGAAAGGGCTGAGATTGCAGTTCAACTTCTCATATGCCTATTAAGACTTCACACAGCACCGACCCTGCCAGACAGCATACTATCAGCTGTCAGAGAAAAGGGTGAGCTCGACAGTGCTGATAAATTTGATGTGCCCAGTGATTTTCAGTCATTTAAATTGACCTGATCCTGCAATGAAGTCAACAAATGCAGTTTAACAAACCCTACAACTAGATGGTGGAATTGGCTTTAAAAGATATTAGTTATAGATATGGAATAGTTTGGAGGCAGTTACCCCAGTACCCTTCCTCACAGTCCTTCTCATGAACTTCAGTCATCACAAGCTTAGCTTGTTCCTTCGTAGATGTGCATTTGGATGTTAATAAAGTCGAAATAAAAAATAGTCACTGTTCCAAGTGGGTATATGTACTCTCTGAGCAATAGCTCCATGATTATATGTTTATAATGTTTTATATCAGGGGTCCTCAATCACAGTCCTGGAGGGCCGCCATGGCCACAGGTTTTTATTCCAACTAGTTTCCTAATTAGAAAGCAGCCTACGCTGATAATGAAACTTGGTATTGAACTGTTTAGCTTGATAATGCTTGTGTTCATCCAAGAGCAGTTTTAATTGCACTGTAGAGTTTCCTTCTGTGAGAACATCATCCTTGTGTTTTGTGGACCCGAATAGATTTAAACTTAATGGTCCTTCCAATTCCCCTCTCATTCACTTCTAAACATTTTTTGACAGATACTTCATGGTAAGCACGTCAGCTGGAGAGCTGCTGGTATATTGGTTATCTGCATCTCATTATTAACTAATGTCTGATTAAGAAAACATACAGCAATTAAAAGTTAAATGCAGCTGCTAAAATCTAAAATAGGCAATTACGGGTTCTGAATGCTAACAGGCAAGAGAACTAAAATTAAGCCCAAAAATGTATTGCTTTAGTAGTAAATAAAAGGGTTCTAATTAAGAAATTGGTTAAAGTGAAAACCTACAAATGGACAGGACTGTAATTGAGGACCTCTGATCCACAAAGTTACTAAAATTTGTCTTTGATGATTAAAGGCACTAACAGGGCATAGAGTTAAACACCAACTTTCATTATCAGCAAAGACTGAGTTCTAATTAGGACACTGGCTGGAATGAAAACCTGTAGCCACTGCGGCCCTCCAGGACCGTGATTGAGGACCCCTGTTTTATATGATCCATAATTTATAAAATCATTTTAATTCTACATCCCAAACCTAATTTATATATATGGAAAAAAGGATCTTGTTACTGATGACACATCAGTGCACATTAGGAGTTGGAATTGCCAAGTACAGTATCATGTCAAGTACAGTATGACTCAGTATTATTGTGACACCTCCATCATTATACAAGAATATATATATATATATATATATTGTAAGGTGGTCGCTATATACCACCCGACACAGACTGGACATGGGAGGCACATGTAAAAACAAAGAAACTTTTATTTTTCTTCGTCTGTGGGCTACGCCTTCCCCGTACCCACAGACACAACACAGTCTCAAGCACATAAGTAAAAAAAGCACTTTCTCTTCCTCCTTGGCACCAGCACTCCCCCCAAGTAACCTTGTCCTCCTCTACCCGACTCTGGCCGCTAAGTAGTGGATGCTGGCTCCTTTTATAGTTCACCCGGAAGTGCTCCAGGTGCTTGATCACCGAGTTCCTGCTGCACTTCTGGGTGTGACGAATATGCTGCCTACACGGCCTCAGGAGTCCCAAACACAGCACCCCCTGGCGCTCCCTGCGAGACCCAACAGGGCTGCACCCAACTCCAATTCCCAGGGAGCCCTATGGGAACCTGAGGCACTGCTCCACCCCAGGGGGGGGGCGGCCATCTAGCGTCCAGGTGGAGGTATTGCACTGTCCAGGGCTACTCCCCCCGAATATGGTGTGCTGGGGCGTCCTGGCTGGGCATGGACGCCAGCCGCCTGCCACAATAAATATATAGTGCATCCGGAAAGTATTGACATTTTTTTTATTTTTAATAAATTTGCAAAAATCTCAAGTAAACTTTTTTCACGTTGTCATTATGGGGTGTTGTGTGTAGAATTCTGAGGAAAAAAATGAATTTAATCCATTTTGGAATAAGGCTGTAACATAACAAAATGTGCAAAAAGTGATGCGCTGTGAATACTTTCCAGATGCACTGTAGATATATATAATATATATGATGTATTGCATTTTATTACTACTTTTGATTTAACTAAAGTTAAAAATTAAATCATACCTATACACGTCAAAATGTCAGTGTTTGAAACCGTTTGTGATTCTGCATCAAGTATAAATAAACCTTCATCTGATCCTGCTGGGTTTAGAGGAGGGAATGGTTAAATTGCATTTTAAGTTTTTTTTTTTGCCATGATATTGTGAAAATAAAAATGAACCTAAACTCTCAACTTAAGAATTGGTCTGTCCATGTTTATAGGAATTTTTGCAGCTGCTGCAATGCTTGTAGTGAGTCATGTGTTGGGCTGCACTTAGTCATGAAATACATCATATAACAAATAATGCATCACAGGCATTACCACTGTTCCAAAAAGGTATAGGCGAAATATTGCCATGAAAAACATTTACTGGATTGATTTTGCTTCTCTCTGCCTGTAGTACATGTACAGTATGTTTTTAAAATGCCTGTCTTTAACTGTACATATTTTAAACAGGATTTGTTTTTCAGTCAATACACTTTGTCTTTTCTGCTGAAAAATGATTTTCTCATGTAAGATACTGTGTAAACAACATCTTTCTGCTAAGGAATCATTTATAATTTTAAAAATTATAAGTATTGCTGACTTTATGCATGTATAGTATATGCCTTTTGATTAATTCAGCTGCATTTTTCATCTAAACTTCAACTTAAAATTTAGTTTAGTTCAAGCTTTAACTTATGTGCCTCTATACTTTAATCTCAGGAATCTTTGTCTCAGCCTCGAGGACCTCCAGCTTGTTTTCATGCTTTCTTCCCATGAGCTCTTCATAACATTACTGAAAGATGAGGAAAGAGTAGCTCTTGTAAATCAGATGAGAAAACGGTCATCGGCCATCAATCTGTCAATGAAACCTTTGACTTCCTTTTATGATATGCCAGGTTAGTAGCTCTTCAATACTGGAAAACTGTGGAATATTTTAGGGGAAAAAAAAGCAGGATTTCAAAGGAATATCATATAGAATAGTTGGTCATAGGTTCTCGACTGTATTCATTATTAGAACCCAGTACATTTTTTTTGACAGAACCTGTCATTTAATTGGATTGTTTGCTCCTCCTCTTTGTCTTCATTGTTATTTTGCCAGTACTGGGGTTTACTTCTCTCCATGAGTTTTGGAAAAATGACTGCAGTGTACACAGTTTATTTGATATATGTGAATATTTTTTTTTTATTCCCTTGTGTCCGTTAATTTTGCTTCTTTAGATGCTGAACCCTCAATTACTGCCAATAAACAATTGAACAGGAATAATCTAATAGCCAGTTTTACACCTTAAATATTTATGTGTAATTATTTTTTCTGAAATGCATGATTTTTGCTATTTACTTTCACTAAGTGTTGTGGGTGGAAAATGGTCTGACAAGAATTGTCTTGATTTTAACTATTACGTTACGAAAAGGTTAAACTTCAGTAAAGGTTGGCAGACTTTTCATATTCACTGCATGTGCCGTGTAGCACTCTTGTGGATCATATTTGTGAAAATGTAGTTCGTTTTGAGCCTGTACAGTGAGAAACGGGCTATCCATGAATAAACTAAACAGAACTGAGCATACCACTGTGCACTCTGCTGCCCCTGTTTGAAGTTGGCAGCCCCTGCTAATTCTGCTGCTCTCACTGGCAGCTATTAAACTATAGTAGGCATGTAATGAAGCAGACCTTTTGCATTCATTTCCTACAGTGTGGTCTGACTCATGTATACATTCTTCTTTTATGGATTTATTCACTCAAAGTTCAACTCTGCTTTATTAAGCTTATCAGAAAAGGTACTGTATGTATCTTGGTGCTCTGATATGCTACAGATTTAAATGAATACAGAAATGAATATAAAAAGGCTTTGTGAAATCAAGGTTAACTTTTTATGTCTGCTTTCATTCCTAGTGCTATTTTTGACACAGCAAACCTTGAGTTGTACTTTTTTAATTCTTACTAAGGGGATTTTTAGATTGTCACAATAAAAGTAGAAAATGGACAATTAAGTAAATTTAATTAATTTAGGAGTACTAGGGTGTTGTACCGTGTTAGCCATTATGAATGTAGAGAAAAGCCAAGCAAAATGACCCCTTTTATTGGCTAACTAAAAAGATTACAATATGCAAGCTTTCGAGTCAACTCACGCCCCTTCTTCAGGCAAGATGTAATTAATTTAGGAGTTTAGTTTAAAGCAGAAAATAAATCCAGCTGTGGTCTTTGGTTAACTGAGTTAAATAGTCAAGGTTCACAGAGGTTCTAAAAGTCAGATATTGATTAACAACACAGTACATCAGTCTGGTGCTGATAAAAAGAACAGAGACAGTTGTCTTCCTTAAAACACATAAAAGCAGTTATATAAATTTATATATACAGTGCCTTCAGAGAATATTCAGACCCTTCATTTTTACCATTTTGTTATGTTGCAGCCTTAACTAAAGTCATTTAAATGTTTTCCCCCCACATCAAGCAAAACTCAATACACCAGCATAACAAAATGAAAATGGATTGCAGAAATTTGAGCTAATTTATTAAAAATAAAAAATGAAAATATCACATTGGCCATTAGTATTTAGACCCTTTGCACTGATACTTTGCTCAGGTGCCTCCCATACTATTGATCATCCTTGAAATGTTTCTACACCTTGTCTGGATTCACCCTGTGGTCAATTCAATTAATTAGACGTGATTAAAACAAGGCACATAGCTGTCTATAGAAAGTCCCTCAGTTGCACAGAAGCCAAGCCGTGAGGTCAAAACAATTGCCTGCAGAGCTTAGAGACAGGATTGTATCAAGGCACAGATCTGGGGAAGGCTACAGAACATTTCTGCAGCATGGAAGGTTCCCAAAAGCACATTGGCCTCAGTAATTTTTAAATGAAAGAAGTTTGTAATGACCATGACGCTTATTAAAGCTGACTCCCTAACCCTAACTGAACAACTTAGGGGCCCAAATAAGCTATTGTGATTGTTGTGATAAAAGTGGCAGTTAAATACACGCATGATTCTTTATACACCATTTTTAATTTTTGCATTATCTGGTGTTAAGTTCTTTTAATGCCAGCTTTGTTTTACCATTCATTTACAATAGGAGTACATATGGCACATTGCATTAAGAGAAATAAAAGGGTAAACAATGGAAATAGAGGAGAAAGTCAACATATACAGTATTTGTCTTGAATCTTATTTGCGACTTTTTATTGAAAATTCCGCAAATGGATTAAATAGAGACAATTCTGTGTGTGCACTGTGTTGAGCTAACTGAATTCCTGCATGCTTCTGTCTTATAGCTGTGTATCATCAATATACATGTATCTATTGCAAAATGAATTTATGGCAGGTGCCACTTTTAACCCATCTAAATGGATTTGTCTTCTTCTTTCGGCTGCTCCCGTTAGGGGTTACCACAGCGGATCATCTTCTTCCATATCTTTCTGTCCTCTGCATCTTGTTCTGTTACACCCATCACCTGCATGTCCTCTCTCATCACATCCATAAACCTTCCCTTAGACCTTCCTCTTTTCCTCGTCCCTGGCATCTCTATCCTTAGCATCCTTCTCCCAATATATACTCAGCATTTCTCCTCTGCACATGTCCAAACCAATGCAATCTCGCCTCTCTGACTTTGTCTCCCAACCGTCAAACTTGAGCTGACCCTCTAATGTACTCATTTCTAATCCTGTCCATCCTTGTCACACCCAATGCAAATCTTAACATCTTTAACTCTGCCACTTCCAGCTCTGTCTCCTGCTTTCTGGTCAGTGCCACCGTCTCCAACCCATATAACATAGCTGGTCTCACTACCATCCGGTAGACCTTCCCTTTCACTCTTGCTGATATCTGTCTTTCACAAATGACTCCTGACACTCTTCTGCACCCATTCCACCCTCCCTGCAATCTCTTTTTTACCTGTCTTCCACAATCCCCATTACTCTGTACTGTTGATCCCAAGTATTTAAACTCATCCACCTTCGCCAACTCTACTCCTTGCATCCTCACCATTCCACTGACCTCCTTCTCATTCACACACACATGTATTCTGTCTTGTTCCTACTGACCTTCATTCCTCTCCTCTCATATCTCCACCTCTCCAGGGTCTCCTCAAACTGCTCCCTACTCTCGCTACAGATCACAATGTCATCAGCAAACATCATAGTCCACGGGGACTCCTGTCTAATCTCGCCTGTAAACCTGCCCATCACCATTGTAAATAAGAAAGGGCTCAGAGCCGATCCCTGATGTAATCCCACCTCCGTCACTTCTACCGCAGACCTCACCACAGTCACACTTCTCTCATACATATCCTGTACAACTCTTACGTACTTCTCTGCCACTCCCGACTTCCTCATACAATACCACAGCTCTTTTCGAGGCACTCTGTCATATGCTTTCTTCAGGTCCACAAAGACGCAATGCAACTCCTTCTGGTCTTCTCTAATCTTCTCAATCAACACCCTCAGAGCAAACATCGCATCTGTGATGCTTTTTCTTGGCATGAAACCATACTACTGCTCACTAATCATCACCTCACTTCTTAACCTAGCTTCCACTACTCTTTCCCATACCTTCATGCTGTGGCTCATCAATTTTATCCCCCTGTAGTTACTACAGTCCTGCACATCCCCCTTATTCTTAAATATCGGCACCAGTACACTTCTTCTCCACTCCTCTGGCATCCCCTCACTTTCCAAGATTCCATTAAACAATCTGGTTAAAAACTCCACTACCATCTCTCCTAAACACCTCCATGCTTCCACAGGTATGTCATCTGGACCAACGACCTTTCCATTCTTCATCCTCTTCATAGCTGTCCTTACTTCCTCCTTGCTAATCCGTTGCACTTCCTGATTCACTATCTCCACATCATCCATCCTCTTCTCTCCGTCGTTCTCTTCATTCATAAGCCTCTCAAAGTACTCTTTCCATCTGCTCAACACACTCTCCTCGCTTGTGAGTACGTTTCCATCTTTATCCTTTATTACCCTAACCTGCTGCACATCTTTCCCAGCTCGGTCCCCCAGTCTAGCCAATCGGTACAGGTCCTTTTCTCCCTCCTTAGTGTCCAGCCTCTCATACGACTCATTATATGCCTTTTCTTTAGCCTTCGCCACTTCTCTCTTCACCTTGCGCCTTATCTCCTTGTACTCTTGTCTACTTTCTGCATCTCTCTGACTATCCCACTTCTTCTTTGCCATCCTTTTCCTCTGTATACTCTCCTGTATGTCCTCATTGCACCACCAGGTTTCCTTTTCCTCCTTCCTCTTTCCAGATGTCACGCCAAGCACCCTTCTTGCTGTCACCCTTACTACATCTGCTGTAGTTTCCCAACTGTCTGATAACTCTTCACTGCCACCCAGTGCCTGTCTCACCTTTTCCCTAAACTCAACCTTGCAATCTTTATTTTTCAACTTCCACCATTTGATCCTTGGCTCTGCCCTCACTCTCTTCCTCTTCTTGATCTCCAACGTCATCCTACAGACCACCATCCTATGCTGCTTAACTACACTTTCCCCTGCCACTACTTTGCAGTCCTCAATCTCCTTCAGATTAACAGTTCTGCGTAGGATGTAATCTACCTGTGTGCATCTTCCTCCACTCTTGTACGTAACCCTATGTTCCTCCCTCTTCTTAAAATACATATTCACCACAGCCATGTCCATCCTGTTGGCAAAATCCACTATCCTCTGACCTTCTTCATTCCTCTCCTTGACACCATACCTACCCATCACCTCCTCTTCTCCTCTGTTCCCTTCACCAACATGTCCATTGAAATCCACTCCAATCACCATTTTCTGTCCCTTGGGTACACTGCTCATCACTTCATCCAACTCACTCCAAAAATCTTCTTTCTTATCCATTGCACACCCAACGTGTGGGGCATATGCACTAACAACATTCATCATCACACCCCCAATTTCCAGCTTCATAATCATTACTCTGTCAGACACTCTTTTCACCTCCAGAACACTCTTGACATACTGTTCCTTCAGAATAACCCCTACTCCATTTCTCGTCCTATCCACACCATGATAGAACAATTTGAATCCCCCTCCGATCCACCTGGCCTTACTCCTTTTCAATTTAGTCTCTTACACGCACAATATATCAACCTTCCTTCTCACCATCATATCTGCTAACTCACTCCCCTTACCAGTCATACTGCCAACATTCAAAGTTCCTACCCTCAGTTCCACTGTCTTTACCTTCCTCCTCTCCTCCTGCCTCTGGACATGTCTCCCCTCTCTTCTCCTTCTTCTTTTTCTTCGGCCAATAGCCCAATTTCTGCCAGCACCCTGTTGACTAACAGTACTGGTGGCGGTCGTTGTTAACCTGGGGCTTGACCAATCCAGTATGGAAATTTGTATTGTTGTCCGCATACTGATTTGGCAAAATTTTACACCGGATGCCCTTCCTGACGTAACCCTCTCCACTTATCCGGGCTTGGGGCCTGCACGAAGAAACACACTGGTTTGTGCATCCCCTGTGGCTGGGTTATCTAAATTTGTAATTTGTTTTATTTAATGTAATCCAGGACAATCAAACATGTCGGATAAATGTACCTCTTCAATTAAATATAATAAACACATAAATGAATTTTAAATGAATTCACACTAACAATAAGTATTCTGAAAATTACAAAAAGTATGAAAACATAGCACCATGTGGTATATACTGTATATTCTTAAAGATGCTGTATTTGATCTTTGTGTGGCAAATCCAGAATTGTTGTTTATCTCCTGTTTGCCTGTTTGAAAGTTTCTTCATTTTTTTTTGCAGCTGAGTTGTGTTGAGAGCAGTAGTGATGAGGTTTGAAACTTTTACATTAAAAAATAGCAACAATATTTTATACTTCTTTTAATTTCTGATTTAATCTATCAAACTGACAGATACTACAGTCTTTAAGATATTTATTCAAACTTTTTTGTTTTTATGGTGTACACGTCTCATTTCTACGCATTGTTTTTCTTTCCGTAGCAACAGCAAGTGTAAGCATAGGACAACTAGAGCATCAGCTGATCTTGTCTGTAGATCCATGGAGGATACGTCAGATTTTGATTGAGTTGCATGGTATGACTGAACGACAGTTTTGGAAAGTTTCTAGTAAAGTAAGGAATTTTATTATTTTAATATTGATGGTTGACTCTTTTCAATCTTACTAACAATAAGTTCATTTTACATCCATGTTAATGTGGAAAAATCAGCACCAATAAAGAGATTAGTTGTAAGCACTTGTACAGTTACTAAGCACACTTTTGGAATTTTCACACTATGTTGGTCTGCTTGTTTTGTTTTTCATGTTGAAAACTGCATTGGGGGAAAACTAAATTACACTTTTCAGTACAGTTGTTTACTTTATTATACAGTGCCTTGCAAAAGTATGCCGTCCCCCTGAAAATCATCACCATTCTCTGGATTTCAAAAGATCCATCCATCCATTTTCCAACCCGCTGAATCCGAACACAGGGTCACGGGGGTCCGCTAGAGCCAATCCCAGCCAACACAGGGCACAAGGCAGGAACCAATCCCGGGCAGGGTGCCAACCCACCGCAGGGGACACACAAACACACCCACACACCAAGCACACACTAGGGCCAATTTAGAATCGCCAATCCACCTAACCTGCATGTCTTTGGACTGTGGGAGGAAACCGGAGCGCCTGGAGGAAACCCACGCAGACACGGGGAGAACATGCAAACTTCACGCAGGGAGGACCCAGGAAGCAAACCCAGGTCCCCAGGTGTCCCAACTGCGAGGCAGCAGCGCTACCCACTGCGCCACCGTGCCGCCCATTTCAAAAGATAAATACACCTATTACTCCAATAAGTATTTGTAATGACAACCAAACAGCTCATATTTAAAACCAACGTAAATAATTTGTCAGAAGTATATTTCTAAAAACAAAAAAAGTTGGAAAAAACAGTGCTTGCATAAATATTCAAACCCTTAAGGGTCCACTTTAGCATTCAAAAGGATTCAATCCCCTTCCAATTCCTCATCATTCTCTGAATTTCAGAGAATGGTGGTGGGCCTTTAATTTTAAGAGATTTTTCTTCTATAACGTGGCAAAATAGCAATTCAACAAGGTACAGTT